>NW_013525513.1:2504206-2707834 GCF_000836215.1 Papilio polytes
AAATCAGTCACAAAAAAAAAAAAAAAAAATTTAGTCGCGCTTTGATTCCTGTAAGCTTACATGGGAGGCATACTACTCGCTTTTTAGTTATGCAACTAAACAGTTGAATTAGCTGCAAAACAATCGGCAATCGCACAACTATGTGCGATAGTTTACTCAAAGGTGTACGCCCGCTCTTACCCGCGACGTTACTGCCAACGACCTCCGGAGCTTTCGCGTTTGTAATGCGAAGCAAAGCCTTAGAAGGATCAGTCATAGACAGCTTTTATTACAGCTTTTACAATTTGTTAAAGTTTTCATCTCACTACGTGTTTGATTATTTTACAAAGCTGATATTTTTTTATCATAAAAGAATAAATTTTCTCTCAAATGAAGGAATTGTGGAATTAACTAGCTGTTTTTGTGTGGCTTCATCCGCATGAAATTATAAAAAAACTTTACTTTATTATTTACATTTTCAAATTCAAATGCACAAATAACAACGAATGTCTTTGTTATTGGATAACAATTATGTTGCTTCCTTGATGTTGGCCGCTTGTAGTTTATGGTCCCTTTCCCACATGAACGTATTTTTCAATTTATTTATCTCGTCAGTTTAATAGCGTAAATGTATAGCCTAAAGCTTGTCGTAAGTGTAGAGCTTTTTATTAAAGAAATAATTATTCAAAAATATGCTGTGATTGCTGACATTCTACGCCATGAAGTATAGTCTGTGTTTACGCTTTATTATATTAGTATAGACTATAGATATAGTATAGAGTTTAGATAAGTATAGAGTATAGAGTATAAGATTTACTGTCAGAAATGAGGTAAAGGAAAAGTTGCTAGATTCTAGCTTAATACTAGAATATCTTTCGTACCTGCAACTAAAACACGGAAGGTTCCTTTTCTGATTTACTATTACGGCAATGCCCTTTAATGTCCTTTTTGACCGACTTCTCAAAAGGAGGTACTCAATTCGTCGATATGTTTTTTTTTTATTTTTTTATGTGTGTTACGGCATAACTCCGCCGCTAGTGGACCGATTTTGATATTTCTTTTTTTATCCGAAAGGTAATGCTTGCAGGTGGGTCCCATTTTTTTTTTTAATTTTTGTTAATATTAATTAAACTGGATCCTTAAAACAATCTTAATGTAATTATAATACTATCAAACTGTGTTGGTGCTTCTCAGAAAATCCAAACGTGCATAAATTTACGTGATAAAGCCCTACGCTATATAAAAACCCCATAAACGTTAAGTGAAAGTTGCAGGGTTGCTAGCTTTATGTACCTTTTTATTTAATCCCTATTAAATATTTTAAAAACATAATGTTTTAGTGTAGAAGAATTTAAACATAACACCATTATATTTGGCAGATAATAGCAATAAAAATGATCATATAAACAAAAATATTATTTTCTAATATAATATGATGTTACGGTTTTTATTGAAACGTTTTAGTAAACAGATTAGCATCATTTACTTAAAAATAATCTTTTTAAATAAAGTTAGCAGCCCTTGTTATCGTCGATTGAAAATCAACGACGCAAAACAAATCCAGATTAGTGAAAAATATCTTTGAAAAACCAAACGTGTGAAAATCCCGTGTAAAAGTTGAAATAACTCACTGGCGAAATTATTGCCGACATTTTGAAGTAACAAATCCTCATAAGTCTGTTGAGGTTGCATTTCTCTTCCAAATATTGTGATTCCTTCAAATATCATATACTCGTGAATAGTACTAGCCATTAGGAAACCACCACTAGCCCCTACGAATGATTTGTACGCGGGTGTTTCGTAAAGGATTATTGCTCTGCCCCAGCCAAATCTGAAGGAACATTAAATTGTTTAAGCTACCGTCAGCGCCATCTATTATTAGTAACGGTAAAGTTCTTTAAAATGAGAAAGAGCCATCTGTTTTTTCCCAAGTAAAAGTAAATGCGGCCTAATTTTGAAATTTAGGTATTACATGTTTTAATTTGTATTTAAACATTGCATTTTTTTAAATAAAAGGTTATCAAACACTTTGTCTTAGCTTGCATCTAAAAAAACAAATTGGAAACCCTGCCATCTATGTAAAATATTACGTACTGAAAAGTCGCCTGAAAATAAACATGGACATCTGTAGCAAAAATGGGTAAAATGTACCTAAAACACGTTTTTGCTAGTAGTAGCATATAAATTCTAATTATTACAACAACAAATCATCGTGTAAAATGGCTTACCTTAACACCGCAATATAAATATTCTGATAAAACAAAAATGTACTCACTCGTGTACTTGTAGCCGAGATAGAATTTGAGATTTTCTGTGTAATTGAGGCCGCCATCTGACGTGGTATCCCATGGAGTATAAATGATGTCTTCTTTCTTCAAATAATTTGCGAAAGTCTTCATCATGAGAAGGCAAGTGGATTTCCCTGCGACGTGTACTTGTGCCTCCGGTTCGTTGATGAGCAGTAGTTGCCTCCAGTTGTAACTAGATGGCGTGGAAACAAGAAGCGTGTTAGTGCAAAATCACTCTGTGCTAAAATCGTGCAAGTTCACACTTTATCTTTACTACATATAATTTCATTTAAAAATATTCAGTTATTGATAATTAAAAAAACGAATGTGGTAAAAGATCAATCTATACTAATATTACAAAGAGGAAAAATTTGTATTTTTGTATGTATTGAAATAAATAAAAATTACTGGGGCGATTTTAAAAATTATCTCTCCGTTAGAAAGGTAATTTATCTACGAGTAACATAGGCTGTATATTTATTATTATTAATTTCACGCTGACGGAGTCGCGAGAAACAAATAGTATTTAATATGTTGAGAATTGGACAATTTGAAAAATAATAGTCGTCATTAAAACTAAAAGTTTACGAATCGAAATAGATCTCGGTAACTAACTTATTCAAACTTTCGTAAGACATTTTATAACCCTCACCCTGAAGGACCCACGCAGGGTCTGAAACTGGTCGGTGCCGTCACCAAAAACAGTAGACGTGAGTAAGAGCCATAAAAAAAATTAGATCTCAGTAATATTAACAAAGTTAACTGGCAATATTCAATACGAATTAGTACATTAAACCTATCTGATAACGTATTTAACAATATAATTCTATGTTTATCAGTTATAAAGTAACTCTTTTATTTATCGAAAGCACTTCAACCCTTTAGGACAGGTAACAATTCAATTTGGGGGCCTTATTTGCGTATACCAAATGCACTATCTCCACCGCGTCACATCCACTCCGCTGTACAAATACAGATAACGTCGAAAGCCTCTTCATCTGTATCAACAGAAACTTTTTTATTTACCTACATTTCACTTGAAATAGAATTGATTATATTCAATATTGGCGCATTGACTTGATTAAATTTTATTTGTGGCTTTATCATTGTCTATCAGAATGTAAGTGTCCGTCATATTCTAGCTGTATAGATATCAACAGAAGGAACATAACGACAGTACTATCGTATGCCAAAAATTGTTACAATCAGAAATTTAGTAAGAATAATATTTGTTAAAAACTAAATAACTAGTGTTTTGTTTTTTTTTTTTTAATTAAACAATCCATCATACTCGTAATATTTGTTGTAATCAGCCAGTGCATTTATAAGAAAAGTTTAGATAAATCTATAAAAATATCATAAAAAGGAAAAGTTTGTGTTTTTGAAATTGAAATAACTCAAAAACTACTGGACCGATATCAAAAATTCTTGCACCATTAAAAACCTATGTTATCACTGAGTAATATAGGCTATATTTTTTCTATTTATAAATTTCACGCGAATGAAATCGCGAGTTACAGCTAGTATTAAATAAAAAGTGAATACAAAACACCTTTTAACTGGTAACTGAGAACTGAAAACTGTACAATTTATCTTCCATATAAAATTTTACCAGCACACATAAGTTAAAACTTAAAGTGTAGCTTAAGAGAAGCATTTATATTTTAATTAAATTAAGATATCTCTTTATGATGTTGGTTAAGTAAATCGGGAAGTGGTGTATCGCCTTAACATCAAGTTTATTTGCTCGATTCCGAAGCTTAATTGAAATAGAGATTTAATTAAAATGAAAGAACGACTTCATTTCCTGTCAATGTATTTCAGAATTGATACCGCGACATAAATTCTATACAGAAAGAATTCTTTTCGACGTTTTTTTTATAAAAAAAAAAATCGCTCTACTCAGTTTGGAGTCGAATGAATACCGAGACGATTGTAAAAAAAAACTGTAAAATTATATTTACTTTTTCAAGAATAAGGGGGTTTTGTACAATACATTTTACTGAAACTAAAAATAACCGAGTCACAAGATTTTGATAATGTACTTATAGACTCTACAATTCACTAGCCATCTCACTAGATAACATAGGTAATTAATATAAAAAAAATCATTATATTTTAATTGTAACATTTTCTTATAGAGTGGTAAAATATTTACTCGATTAAGGTTTAATTTAGTAAATATTCGACCCAAAGTAACATTTAATATAAACAATAAGTAAACGAAACAACGTGATTAACAACGTGAGGCGTAAATGAGGTCAAATCCGAAACTTGTATTGAAAATTTGGGAACCCATTTAACTTGTTAAATAATATTGTAATTGAAGTAATTGATTGTTGGTAGACTATAGCAACTTTTGTTATTGTTTTGTTTTGTTTTCTGTTTACTAAATATGTTTTGCAAATTAAAGAGAAATATCGATATTTTTTTATCGTGTATCATTTAAATTTTAATTCAATAGATATTTTAATTTTCTATAAGTATAATATGATTTGAAACATACCTTTTTATTAGAAGAAGCATAACAAACCTGTCTGCTTTGGCCGAGCCACTGACGGACCTAGCAGACGAAGTCCGCTACATGGTGTTAAGGGCCTTATAGAAATTTGTTAAAACTATTTCAGTTTTTTTTTATTTTCATTTTCTTGTTTTGTATTGTGTTTGTTTATAATTGTATGGTTTCGGTACTTAGTTTAAGATATTATCGATGATATGTTTTAAGGAACAAAAGTCCCTTTAAAAAATAAAGAGAAAAAAAAACATAACAAAAACCAAATTCAATCACAAAAGCCAACAAATTCAATTAAACCACAACAAAAGTACTCACATGTCATCTGCCGATACTTTGATACGATCTGATCCAGATACTTATATTAGGATATCGAATACAATATACAGATACTTACTGTCTCATGATATCGATGATGAAATACGCGATATCCTTAAATCCGAGCGGTCCGGAGCGTACCATCATGTAATACTCGTGATGGCAGTTCTGTTTAGGCTGGGCGAAGTCGAATGTTAGCCCGCCAGTTGTCACTAGAGGTATCCCAGTGTTGCCCAGGAACTTCGTTATCCGAGCTACAGATGCTGTGAAACAAAAGAGCAGGTTATTTTCAACCGTATTCAAAAAGGAGGTAGGTCTCAATTTGATTGTTTTATGTATATCATAAGAGCTGATATATGATTTAATTTAGGTAATTATTTTTTAATTTGATGTAATTTGGTCGCGAATTTTATGAAAATGAAAAACTGTAGAGTAGTTTTTGAGCTTTTCTTAAAAAAAAAACAGACACCAATAGTCGGTTAAAAACGGGACAATTTTCCTTAAATGAATTTCGATTCAGGATTTTAGTAGATTTTTTTTCATAGATGTTATTTTCGTAGATATATTATTTTGTTGCTATCAAACTGTAAAAAAATTGCTGTAAAATTAGTGAAAAAGTTACTCTTTTATATTACTTTTTTGTAATACAAAACAGATTTCCTGTATTTATCACACGTGATTTGTCCCTCATTCAATTTTATTTATATCTGGCGCCATAATTTTACGATTGTACTTCGAAGGCGCGATGAATACATTTGAATAATTGAACACACAATCATTGTGAATAAATGGAAAAATTTATTAATCCGTAAGAAACGTTTCCTCAAATAAAAAGATTACAAATTGTTATTATTGTTACTAAAAACTACTCGAAGTTTCGAATGTTTCTCATTGAGCGGCCTACAGATCAGTCGATGACATACCTATCGTCAAACACCCATTTTCTACTCACTAAGGGTATTCCTTAGTACCTGCCTAATAAAGACTCTGAGTGGTGATGAAAGCTGCTTTAATAAAATTAATCAAATTCTATACCAGAATTATAAATCAAAATGAGTGCATTTTCTCAAAGTTTGTAAAAAACAATCTGTTTATTAGATAAGTAATTCTATATCTTTGTCCAAATCCTCACTTTTCTTGGAAATAACTTGAAAATTTAAACAGATTTCTTAATAAAAAATCGCGAAGTAAATTAATTATGTATTCGAAGGACTTAACGATGTCGAAAACAAAAAGGGGAATTACATCATTAAATATTAAAAGTCAAATACGTATTAAACAATTTAATTTCTCCAAATAACTTGATTATTTTTAAATTAATAAGATTCCCTAGAGAAATTATCTTCATCATTATTTTGACCTTCTCCCTACGAAACATCAGCATAGTATGTACTCTTCCATTCATCATCATGCTTGAATCTCATCATCGAGGTAAGAGGGGCCTACTCCCGTAGGTTTGGCACCGTGTTTTCGTCCTCCAAATAAATCTATCATCAGTCATCTCAATCATCATTTTCTTCTAGATCATGTCACCTTTTACGCAATCCATCCATCTCTTATTATGTCTACTTCTACTTATACCCCACGTTCATTCGTCTGTCAAGTCAGAATTCACTCCCTTCTGACGCATATGATGTGCACTGGATGCGGGCGGAACAGGACCGGGCATTGTGGCAATCAATGGGGGGGGGGGGCTACGTTCACCAGTGGACGACCTATGACTGACAATGATTATGATGACGCATATCCTCTTGTGTCAAATCAGTCCATCTGTCTTCCTTAACCTCTGTAGCCACAATCAATGTGTAAATTCATAAATAATGCCAAAACATAACATTAAGGGCCTGTCCCTCTACTGGCTGAAACGCTCAGATAGCTTTAAAATGACGTCACTGTCAGATAAGGTAAAAAAATCCGAAATTTACATCACACATTTTACACGTTGGATTGTTATTGTCGAGTGGTACTACTAAGTGCTACTAAGTGTATTCTTTTTTCTTTATAAGGAAGTTGTTGGTATATGTAAATATGTATTGAGGGTAGGTAAACAGTAATAATAAACGAGTTATCTAAATCTGAACCTGGTCGTTTCTTTACGTGTTCCCGCCACTGGACAGTTATCAGACAATTTACAATTTGGTGGGACAGGCTCTAAAAACAATCATTATATTAATTCGTGAAAAGTAAACTTTGTACCTCTAATTAAAGATAATTTGAAGAATAAGTACAAAAGAATATTTTTAATTAAAAAATACTTAATTATTTATAATGAACTAGCTGTTCCCGTGCGACTTCATCTGCATGTAATTACGAAAATTTTATTTTATTGTTTACATTTGTCAAATTATCAATTGCAAATGTCAAAATGACATGACATGATGACAACCTTATACTTCCTTTATGTTTTTTAACCTATGGTCTCTTTCCGACATTAGGGTTTTATCCAAAATATTGACCCCTAAGTTTAATGGCGCTAAAATATATAGCCTAAAGCATGACGTAAGTGTAGGGCTTTTTAGTAAAAAAAGAATTATTCGAAAATATGCTGTGATCGCTGACATCTTAGGCAACAAAGAAGTGTGTGTTTACGCTTTATTATAATAGTATAGATAGGCGTCTACTAGTTAAAATAAAGACTTTTGGACATATTTATTAGTAAAATAAAGCCTGTGTTTGAAATCTACGCTAAAACACGAAATTGTTTATAAACGCCTAAAATTACGTAGCTCACGTAGAAAGGTAAATGTATGACTAAGGGTACGAGCAATGTCAACAGAATCAACAAACAGTACGTCTGGTGAAATTAACAACGCGTTTTCACTGCTGATATACATGTATAAAAACATCTCGTTAACTCACAACCTTATTACTTTACTACTAAAGTTCACCATTGACGGATACGTCACGGAGGACATCATTATCATTATTATTTTTTCCTAGTTAATATTATAAATGCGCTTAGATGGATGTTTTTCGTCATCCACTTGCCCTTATTCCTTACGAAGGGTCGGCACAGTATGTGCTGCTCTTCCATACATCTCTATCAGCCGTTATATCTGAATCCACTCCTTTCTTAAGCATATACTCTTTCTCACAATCCATCCATACTTTCTTCGGTCTTTCCCATCCTTTGTAACCATCCACATTCATTTTTAACACTTTCAGGTTTATGTCCCCATCGTCTCGTCGTATGACATGTCCATACCGCGCTAACCTTTTGCTTCTCTATTTCTCCTCTAATATACACATACAAACTTCCTCTAATATACACATTCTTAACTTTATGCATTCTTGTCAGACCACACATCCATCTCAACATACGCATCTCAGCCATTTGTTTAAAGTTCCATACATTTACCATCACCTAATGAAACGAAGGGAGACCCATATTCTTCACATCTCACTTTAATGTAATGTTACTAGCTTTCACCCGCGACTCCGTCCGCTTGGAATTTAAATGAAAATAAATGTAAGTAATCTATGTGTTCTTCCAGACTATTCTCTATAACTATGCCTAATTTCATCGAAATCCGTTTAGCTGTTTAGGCTACCAACTCTAACCAACATCGATCCATCCATCTAAACTTTCGCATTTATAATATTAGAAAGATTCTTAATTTTGTCAAAATAATATAATGAAATGAAAGCAATTGTTTTATCGCGTATTTTTTGTGAAGTAGAGAAGTTAATTATAAACAATTCGAGTTTATTGTAATACTAAGATATTAGGTAACCATTGGATTATCAGAAAATAAGCACGGAAATAGTTTATACTTCCTACAAGAAAACACTCGATCTACAGAGATAAAAGGATTAGTTCTCTTGTCACCGCCGCAGAGAACAGACGTAGATAACACTGCAAGAAGTGCACGCTTTGTGAAAATAAACGAGTTTTTAAAACAACAATAAACATATCTTATTTAAATTGTAAAATAACAGTATTTTGTATAATTCAATGACAAATTAAATACCTTAATTTCTATAACATTTTTCGTAGTTACTCTTAATTTTTTAATTTAAAGTTGGTACCGGTTGTGATATCAACCTACGTGTTTTGCATTTTAATTATAACTTAGAATGCATAATTAATTGATTCTGCAAACACTAGGTCAAACTATTACTTGATAATAATAACCAAAACGGCAAGATATCGCCAATTTTTATACCAATAACTTAGTTCACTTTTTATTACATATGGTAAACTAGTATCGACAACACCTCGGTTGTAATTAATCAATCATTTATAGTTTACAATATTTGTATACCAATCTTACTAATATTATAAATGTGAAAGTTTAGATGGATGGATGGATGGATGGATGGATGTTTGTTAGAGTTTGTAACCTAAACTGCTGAACGGATCTCGATGAAATTTGGCACAGATGTAGAGGATAATCTGCAAGAACTTATAGGCTACTCACTTTTGTTTTTAATTCCACGCAGACGGAGTCGCAGGCGAAAGCTAGTATAAAGAGGTAAGATTTGTATTTTTGTATGTATTGAAATTACTTTAATACTACTGGGCTGATTTCAAAAATTCGTTTACCATTAAAAAGCTACGTTATTGAGTAACATTGCAGTAAATTTCACGCAGGCGAAGTCGCGAGCTACAGCTAGTTAAGCTGTAAAATTAAAACATAAATATATAAAAATAATATTGTTTATTCGAACCAAAACATGTTTTTTTATCAAATGTCAACCTTAATCCAATAATCCACATAAATAACAAGAACCGGAAACATGTTATCTTAAAAGGAAACGTAAATCAAATCTCGGCAGATATCGGCAACATTTGATAGATGACTCAATGAAGCCACTACAAAAATATACGATTGATCGTACAAAAATTTCGTAATACATTATTTTATAATATAAGGTGGCAAACCAGCAAGCGCCTACCTCAATCCACCGAAATGGAAACCGACCGCTGCCCATAAACATCCGCAATTGCAGATGCGTTGCCTACCCTAGATTGACGGAGGACGCACATAAAGGACATTTTCCCCTCCTACGTGTCTCCTCCACCGTCAAGTCCACTTTTCCTTCTCATCCTTTTCTCTTAAGAAAAGAGTGGAAAGGGACTAAAATTAGGCCTCCGGCACCACACTCATCAGACGAATATTTTTTCCTTTTTCGTTTTAACTAGTTTTTTGTGTTTAGAATACTGAGATTCTAAACATTAACAGTATTTAAAATCCTGAGCTAAGTTTAACTTGAAAATATATAGCCTAAAGAATGACGTAAGTGTAGGGCTTTTTATTAAAAAAAGAATTATTAAAAAATATGCTGTAATTGCTGACATCTTAGGCAACAAAGAAGTTTGTGTTTACGCTTTATTATAATAGTATAGAAACTATTCGCTACAATGTCAAATTTAATCGAGATCTGTTCAGCAGTTTTAGCTACAAAATCTAACAAATGTCCATCCAAACCTTCGCCTCTTACTAATATTATAAATGCGAAATTTTGATGGATAGATGTTTGTTAGAGTTAGTCGCCTTAATGGCTGAACGGATCTCCATGAAATTAGGCATAGATGTAGACCATAGTCTGGAAGAATACATAGGCTACTTGCTTTTGTTTGTTTTTTTAATTTCACACAGATGAAGTCGCGTGTGAAAGCTAGTTCAAAGATTAGTAAGAAGTAAGATTTGCTGCCATTTTTTATAATAAAGTACAAATTAATATATTAATTCAAGAGCAAAATAAGATACTTTGTCTTCTTAAGTAAAAGTAAATGTTTTCTTAACGGCTACGAAAACATGTTTACGTTCGTGCATTATTCATTGGCTCGAGAGAAAATCTTTTGAAAAATTAGACTTTTAAATGACGGTGCTTCTTGAAAATTTCATTAGGATAGAAAAACATCAATAACAGTACAAAATACGTTACATATTAAATCAGATTTACTCAAAGATAAAATATTAAAAGCTTAGTTTTTATAGTGGTAGAGCCAGCTTTAATATCTTCTCACGAATGGGTCTGCTTTGTACATGCCACTAACAATCTGTCAGACGTCAACATTTTTGTAAAATTTCGAGTTTAAACGTGGCCTTATACCGCTATCCCATATTTTAGTGGTGTTTCATTATTCGGCCGTTAGAATGTATCTTAATGGTATGCATATTTTACTGCAAAAATATTTCAGATGACAGGAGTTAAGAGGCTCGTTAATCTCCTTCATATATATTACACAACACTAATAAATTTGATCTAGACTTCTAATATAGAACATCTTGTTACTAAATTTGAATTTATGGTTCTCTATATTAACCGCAAGCCGGAATGCTACGTTAATTTTCACTAGCTAATATTTCACATCTATTTACTTGTTTATTTAACTAAATTAATTTTGAATTATCACTTTCCGAATTCAAAACCTAATAATCGATCCTCATATTTAAATATAGGACTATAAAAATGGATCGTTCCCCCTTTAAACGATCGTTTTTCTTTACCTATATTGGGGCTATCTTATTAGAAAATTGTATCAAATATTGTTACAGAAGCTCATTTTACTCCGACCTAATCCAACTTCAGAAAATGTAATCTTCATTCAAGCATAAAATGTAGTGAACTAGAAATACTAAATATTGATTTAAATGTACTCGTACAGTTGCGGACATTTGCGGTGTTCACTTCAGAAGAAATAGCTTTGCTCATTTCAACTTATACATACATACATATATCAGTGCCGTGACTTTCGTCCCTTAGTCTTTTGTCCGCGCATTTTATGCGTAGAAATTGTAAACATTTAATCACTCACTTAGATTAATTAGCACTAACGATGTTAATTACCCAAATTAGTTGTCCGGCCATTACAATTATGTTAAAGCTTTCATATTACGTCATTGCAAAACATATTACTAGCTGTTCCCGTACAGCTTTATCCGCATGAAATTGTAAAAACTTTATTTCATTGTTTACATTTGTCAAATTGTCAATTGCAATTGTCAAAATTACCGTTACCATAATATCCTTGCTTACTTAATGTTGGCAGCATTTTGTTTATGGTCTCTTTCTGAATGTTTCTTCCACTTATTTTATCCCCGAAGTTTAATAGCGTAAAAATACTCTAAAGCGTGTAGTAAATGTAGAGCATTTATTAATGCAAGAATTATTCAAAAATATGCTGTGATTGCTGATACCTTACGCTATGAAGTAGTGTGTGTTTACAACTTATTATATTATTATAAAGCAGTACATAAGGAGGCAAACGAATAGTAGGAACCTTTCGAAAATGTAAAATTTCTTAAAAATACAAACAAGAAACACTATTAGTTAACACTTGCAGAGCAACTTATTTTTTTATTTTTTGCAGACTGTCAAAAATCAGGGTAAAGCCAAACCATCATTAGTAACACAACTAAAGAAAAATATGTTTGTCTCTTTTCTCTCTGAGAGAAAGACAGGGGTGACTATGTCCATATAATAATGTAATATTATAACGTATCAACACGTTTATTCCTACTTAACCTTTTATGTGCGAAACCCTCTTATATTGTTCCTTATTGCAACCATGATGTTGCCACTTAAATATTATTAGATTTGAGGTAATTTATAAAAGTACTAACTGTTGCTTGCGACTTCGTCCGACGGGAATTAAAAAGTAATAAAAAGCGTAGCCAATATTAATCATAGATAACGTAGCTTTATAGTGGTGAATTTTAATGTTTATTTTTTATTTATTTTTAAAGTATAGATAAATAAATTGATATCGTTTGCAATTTTTTTTCAAGTAAGATCTATCAAAACTATACGTTTTCGAATCAAAAAACCTTAGTAAGTAGCCTATGTTTTACATATGCTATACATTATTCATATTAAGTTATACAAACTCGAGACAAACTCAATCTAAGTTACTTGTAACAAGGATACGTTCAACTTAATTGTATGTGATTCGGATGTCATCTTTGACTGATACCGTTATTAATTTGCCCTCGTGAGCGCCGCTCCGCTCTGACTACCAAATTACACTCTACAGTTTACAACTTCATAACTTCGGTATAAATTATACGCACAGGTTACTCTCGTAGGTGTTCTCTTCAACTCAGACAATTTATACCTATATCTATATATATACTAATAAAATATATCGTAAACACACAATACTCTGTGGCGTAGGATGTCAGCAATCACAGCACATTTTTGAATAACTCTTTCTTTTATAAAAAGTTCTACACTTACGACATGCTTTATGCTATACGTTTTCATGGTATTTCATTTAGGTGTGAATAAATTGGGAAAAAGGATCATGCAAGAAAGTGACAAAGTAGATTGCCATGGTAACTATATTTGTTCGCCAATGGCAAAGCCTCCTTTGTCATTTGAGCGTTACATTTTTACATTAGCAAATGAAAGTTTTACGGAATGTAAATAAAATAAAGTTTCTATGATATCAGGCGGAGTAAGCCGTACTCTCGTACTCTCGTATTCTTACACGTATTACAAAAACTTTATTTAAATCCAGTATGTTCAAAGTTCCAAAAATCACACTCGAGTACACTTACAGAGTTTAAGAACATTTGGCACTTGTACATTTGTATGTGATGTAAGGCTCCTATGTAAATTACGATAACTTACATTTGGGTATTTGCCAGAAAATATTATTAACTCGACTCTACTGGTATTCTTTACTAATTTTATAAAGAGATAATTCAAAAACTACTGGATCGATTTCAATTCTTTCACCATTAAAAAACTACGTTATCAGTGAGTTACATAGGCTGTGTTTTTCATGATTATTTTTTATTCCGCCGGGTCTAAGTCGCGAGCAACAGCTATCTTTTACATGCGGCAAAGATAAATCATAAGTCCTGTAAAACTTTTATTCCATTTTATTGTACCCATTTTGCTGTAAAACAAATGATAACGACATCCCAAAATAGATAATAGATATTAAAGCGGCGGTCGCTTATTCCTTCATTGTATAATGTCCCTAATTGCGATGATTAATCTTCTAATCAACTGATCTTAAGCTTAATGTAACAGAGATTAAAGATTATTTTACAATAATCTTAGACAATCCTACGTATAATGTTTCAATGTTAAACAGAGTAAGGAATAATGGTTACTTAATTCCGTATTATGCGTGTAAACAATCTCAAGGTATGCCAATACTCAACAATTAATTATGCAAACATGTCTGTCGCATTATCAATGTGTACATTAGTAACACAACTAAAGAAAAATATGTTTGTCTCATTTCTCCCTAAGAGAAAGACAGGGATGACTATGTTTTGAACAATTGCCTCATCACCCAAGATCATTCATACTATTTGGGAACGGTATGATGGTATGATATCATTAATTAGTAGTTAATTTAAAAATCTCAATAAGCACTGCTTGCGGCCGAAAAATGATATTACATTTTAATATGTCTGAAATTCAACAATTCAATTCAATCCACGCTTGAACTACGAATCACATTAAGTTTAAAATTTAAACTTCGATCCAGTATTCGGCCGTATGACATGAAAAAGGAAAGGACGGGAAGGGAAAGAAGGGAAGAATTTGCGAAGGAGATATATAGCCAGAGGAAATATCTTTTTTTCCGTTAATTAGAGGCAACGTATCTGCAAACGGTGATTTCAATTAGACCTTTAATTCGTTATTTTTTCCGAATATTGGTTGACTGGTGCTATTGTAATGAAGACATTTAAGTACGTTCGAACATTTTTTCTCCTTTTGACACAACTTGTAAGTTGATACGATTCCATAATGGACGGTTGGTGAGGCAGGAAATTAGAAGGGCAGTAGTGTTGAGTGTTTGTTTATATGTTTGGGCTTTTGTTATCTATAACAAGAAAAACACATTGTTAGCACGAAAAAACAATCATTTAAGGTAAAAAAAACATTTTTATTTACGCTATATTTAAATTGTAAAATCAGTGAATTCTGAAACCTTCTAGACTTTAACTACTATACTAATAATATTGTTTGCCAAAATTAACAAATTAGATATTCACTGTTAATTAGTTTTATTGTCTGGATTTATATTAAAAAAGTTCAGTACTTAGCTTCTGTTTATATTACTTACATCCCAAAGGACCTATTCTAAGTTGTAAGTAAATTAGTAGTAGTGTTCTTTAGTGTACTACATTCATCTATACTAGTATTATAAAGAGCAAAGATTTGTATTTTTGTATGTATTGAAATAACTCAAAAACTACTAGGCCGATTTTTAAAATTCTTTCACCATTAGATAGGTAATTTATCTGTGAGTAACATAGAAATGTTTTTTTATTATTATTAATTATTAAATTATTTATTATTAAATTTTACGCGGGCGAAAACGCGAGCAACAGCTAGTAACTTATACAACTATACAACAAATTTAAATCTAAAAGTTTGTGCTCATTTTTGTAAATACTAACTGTACTTACAACTGGTTCTTGAATTATATGTAATAGCTAAAAGGTTGCAGGCGTCGCTGTAGATGATTTCTTTATACAATACTAGCTGTTCCCGTGCTGATTCATCCGCATGAAATTGTAAGTACTTTATTTTGATACGTTAAAATTACCGTTACAATAATAACCTTGTTTGCTTAATGTTGGTAGCTTGTAATTTTTGTAACAGCGTGTAATCCCTTTTCCACATGAGAGGGTTTTTTTTTTCAATTTATTTACCCTTTAAGTTTAAAAGCATGGAAATGTATAGCCTAAAGTGTGTCGTAAGTGTAGGGATTTTTATTAAAGAAAGGGTTATTCAAAAATGTGCTGTGATTGGTGACATCCAACACCACGAAATAGTGTGTTTACGCTTTATTATATTAGTATCGATATATTAATAAAAACAGTTTTCGAGTTTACACACAAATAAATATTTTCTCTTCTAATTTGTAAAGGTTTGTGATTGTTACTGATTAAAAGAAAATAGATTTTTCCGAAAGCATCAAAGATCGAATCAATATGAACATTTTATTATTTCATTTTTCACTCACTATTGTTATTTCAGATTTTTCGGAAGAAAAGGAAGGGATGGTAATAGCGTATTAACGCAGTGGTAAGACAAAGCAACCTTCGATAACAAGCTTGTTTTCCGGAATCCGCTCCTATATCACAATTACTTTTATTAAGGCTCTTTGCGTCTAAAATTTCCTTTAATATTGCACGATGCAGGAAATAAAAGCTTTCGTAGAACTTTATTACATGAAAAAAGCTTATGACGATAAAACTTTATTACTCCCACCGAGTTTATTAGATCTTGACGATGTTACATTGTGTTACTTTGTACGTAATAAATATTTGTAAAGGGAATTGAAATAAATTTAACTCAAGTATGTGGATAGTAACATCGGTGGCTCAGGAGTTAAGCACTTGATTTGTCCTGGGTTCGAATCCCGCCACGTGCCAACGTTTTTTCCATTTTTTAATATTATATTGATAAATTACCTGACGATCTTACAGTAAAAGAGAATATTATTAGGCAACCTGTCCATATCAGTGAAGTAATTCAAAGATATGTGTGAAGGCAACCGGAGCGGACCAGCGAGATTTACTATGGCTTAGTCACCTATAACTCAGGGTAGGCTCCGAGCCCTTAGTGGGGACGTTTAGTGAAGTGGTGATGATGAAGTAGATAATACAATACGTTAGATATATATTTAATAAGAGAATTAACTTGAATTCTTAAGTGGCTATTCGTAAGTCGATGATGTTCCGAATAGAGTACTTGTATATTTTTTTCTGACGATATATTGTGTAGGTTATTTTCATAATTGGATACTTACAAAGAGAATTCTATTTATCTTTTATTTAAAGGACCTAAATAAGCAAGTATCTAAGTATAATTTGTCATAGGAATGTCTTTGATGGTCCGCGGGGAAATTTCTTTGATGTTTTTTCTTTATGATACATGCTTCATATCGTCCGACGAAAGTTACATATTTTTCTTACTAATATGTACAATGTTTATTTTAATATTCGAAAGGTTATTTATGTTTAACTAGAAAAGTAAACTATATGACTCTAATAAATATTTAATTGTCCTCCAAATAGATTGTTTTTTCATTTATTATTATTCTGTAACTGGCATATTTATAATAAATTTAACTGTTTTAATATAATTTCATATATAATTCACGTTATATACACACAATATTATACGTGAAATGAAACGATTGGAAGATAAATTTCAGTAGTTTGTAAGAAAAACTACAGCTGCCTCAGCGACCCACAATAAATTGATTCGAGAAACGACAACGAAGAAACAACCATTATTTATTCTGCACTATACTGTTTTAGTAGACTGAATTTTCAGATACGTAATGTATCAAGTTCCCAATGAATCACCCCAAAGTAACTACATTGGTCTGAAACTAGTCCGTAGACAACCGTTATACTTTAAATATAGCCGTACTTATAGTAGTAACTGACTACACTTCATCGCCATCGCCTAAGGAGCGCGGAGGCCTAAGTAAAGGGTAACTAGGCCATAGTCAACCACACTGGCCCACTAGGGTTGGTTGACTTCACACATATCTTTGCATTTCTTTACCGATAAGTGCAGACATCACGATGTTTTCCTTCACCGTAAGAATAAGAACGTCTGATAAAGTAGTATGTACATATGAAATTCGAATATCACATTGGTACATGGCGGGATTCAAACTCAGAACATGTAGATTCCAAGTCAAGTGTTCAAACCCCTGAATCACTGTAATGTGTTTTAGACTTACCCAAAGCGAAATCACAGGAGGGTCCAAAGAATACGTGCGAGCAATCGTTGTAAGCATCGATGGCGGTGATAACCGCGTACGCGGCGTCGCAATCGCTGACGTCATACCGCCGCCATTCAAACTGCACCCAGGGCGGGAACGCGTTACGAACTACGTCGTGTTGCATCGCCAGCTCGAACACTGGTTCCACCTAGATTATCAAATAAAATTAATAAATCTTTTAGGCGTATGACTCCCGGTAAAAATACGATTGGAATGATACCTTACTCAAGTAAAACTTCAGGAGTAAGTTGGTTAAATGTAGTGTAATCTTATAGTATCCTCTTAAGTTCAGTTACTTTTTATCACAGTCAGTAGTAATACCTTCTTACTAATATTATAAATGTGGAAGGTTAGATGGATCGATGTTTATTGGAGTTTGTAGCCTAAACTGCTGAACGGATCCCGATTCATTTTGTCATAGATGTAGAGGATAGTCTGAAAGAACACATTTTGCTTACTTTTAATTCTACGCAAAATGATCATTAAACTAGTTGAAACATAAATCAAAGAAACTCCAAATATTTTATCACATTTGAATAATATCTTACTCAGCGAGAAATACAAAAACATGAACTAAAATAATAACTACAGTCAAAAGCAATTTATTATGTGGAATAAGGTTAAAAATACTTCGTCTTTGTACTATGTTATTTTAACATCTTCGCCAGTATAAATCAACGGGAACATTAAGAAAATAAGCTCTAAATAAATCTGTCAAATTTATACTTACAACGGGTAACGACGCATCAAACGTTGTATTCTTAGGCAGCAACAAAGCCGCCCTTATCTTACAAGTACCGTCATCACTACAAACGTTTTCACATTTCCTCTCCCGTGGTTCCTCCTCGCGACAATTCTGCGCATAACCCGAACACACGAGCACGAATATAAACAACAACACGCCCATTTTATCGACGCATTTCATCGATATTTACACAACACTAACTAAATCACAACACTACCTCATTTTTAACAATATTTAATTCACAACACTCACGTACGCTGCCATATTCCACAGAAACCTGGAACAAAAATAATTTTTTTAACAAAATTTGAGGTTAACACGATAATCTTGTTCCGGGAAAAACATTGTCGTTCTACCTCTATATCATGTTCAGAAAGTTTTTGTGAATTCGAATATTATTTTTCATATTTCGTTATTGTTATAAAAAGTTGTATGTATCCTTATTTTTTAAAGCTTGTAATGTTGGAAAGGAAAGTGCAACACTAATTAAAATTGTAACAAGCTAACTATTCTTGTTAGTTGTTGTTAATTAAAAACGAAATGAAAAGTTTTACTGTTTTTAAATCATTTGCTTTCTGTTTATCTAGTTTAAATATTATGTGATCAAGGAATTTATTAACTTTAAAATATCTATACTATTATAATAAAGCGTAAACACACACTTTTTGTTGCCGAAGATATCAGCAATTACAGAATGTTTTTGAATCATTATTTTCTTAATAAAAAGCTCTACACTTAAGTCACGCTTTAGACTATACATTTTCACGCCATTAAACTTAAGGAGTAAATATTTTGGATAAAAACCCTAATGTGGGAAAGAGACCATAAGTTGCTGACAACATCAAGGAAGCACGGCTGGTATGGTTTGACATCATGTCATGTCATTTTGACATTTGCAATTGATAATTTGACACATGTAAAGAATATAATACAATTTCCATAATCTTATGCAGATGAAGTCGCAAGACTTTTTTATAAATTAAGTGACACTTAAAAATTAAAACAAAGATGACTATCAAACTTTAGTTAATTAAACATCATACAAATTTTCTATATTTACAATTATATCGATCCATATCGGTTAACTAAATTACACTAATGAAATGCACAAGTCTTAGAAATAGATATAAACAGAGGACAAGTTTCACTTTGGTTTCGAATTTAATTTCATTAATTGAACTACAGTACAAGTTTATGAACGTTGCTACGATATCTCTACGAGGCAAATTATTCGTAGACCAACAAACGCGCTGAGGGGCGCAAAATTTAAATTGAAGTAACAATTTGTATACCAACGTACACAGTAATATAATAAAAATAGATAAGGTAAAGGGTTAAAAAAATAGTTTTGTGTTAACGTTAAGAATGTTTTGTTTTTAAATTGACATTAAATCTAATCTTGCTAAAGGCATCAGTTATCAAAACACGTACCATATTAAAGATATACAAGCAACTGTTATGCAATTGTACACCGCTTGTGGACTTAGGATTCCTGTTGTTTACAGTGAGAGCCCGGGGGATAAGCTCCGTCTGGTTAAATATTGGAAAACGCTGCACGATTCTTAATAAAGTTTTTACTTTTTCAAATTTTTAAAATGAAATTGTTTTCAAGAATCTTCGTCTTGCAATCTCTTGCAGTTGTGAAATGTTTTATGTGTTTGAAATATAGATTTTCTTGAAAAATAAATTTCAATGCATATACTTAAAATATTGGAATAATTCCATTTTATTTTTTAAGGATTTTTTTCTGAGGACTGTACTCGAATGACACATACTTGTCACTTAAGTATATTATTTAAAATTAGTCCAACAGTCAGCTTCATAAATATGTTTACATTTACCAAGCTACAGAAACTTGTACACGTCCTTAAAAATATAAATGCACTAATTCGTTTATATGCTTCGAAAGTTTGGATGGATGAATGTTTATCAGAGTTTGTAGCCTAAACGGCTGAAATCTCGATGTAATTTAGCATAGATGTAGAGGAAAGTGTAGAAGAACACATAGGCTACTTAATTTTGTTTATTTTTTAATGTCTTACTCAAGTACATAATCCATAATCAAGAATAAATAGAAAAAGCGGTCGTTTAATATTTTCCTTTACTTCTAAAATGAATTCAGTTACACTATCTCACTTATGTATTCTGTTTGTGATACAAAACAAGTTCTTGTGCAAAAAAAATACACAAAACGAGCCTTCTTTGTTTCACAATAAATATAAAGAAAGAATGGACGAAACGTTTTACTGTTTCCTTTGATCGTAAAGAACAAGGATTATCCTCTGCCAAGAAAGTTAGACAAGATATAGGGCGATAAAGACAATGTCTCATAAGGCAGAAAAAAGTTACTGAGAACTAACTTGTAGGAACTTGACACCCGTTTTTTACAAGTATAAGTATGTCGGAGTGACGAGCGGTTTGTAGAATTCAATATGGAAGGTAGATCATACACACGGTAACGATTTTCAATTGTGGGTGTGCGTATATCGGAGATATTGAAATAACAATCGTGTAACATTAGAAATACTATTCTTAGTTGACCACCATCATAATTGATAACTTCACAACACACTCTAACCGAATTGCAATCATTTACAGAGATTAACTAATTGACTTCATCACTAACATAGCCAAACAAAGCGCATCATTCCAACATTCAAAGACAACTGTCATCAGTCATTCTATCGTCGTCTTGACATCTATCATGCACGATGCATATTCAGCCAGTCCTCAAAATTATTAGTTGCCAGTTACTTTAATCGTTCAAAAAGTATCAATAATTTCGCCACGATAAGTATATAGACTGTAAATATAATGCTTCAATCTTGATTATTGTGCAACGATTTTACGTGTTATTTTCTGAATCACACGCATAAAACTTTAACATTTTATCTCAATCATTCCCTTTAAAAATATATGAGATAGTAACATTTTTTAGTATATGTGACGACCCATGGAAGCCGGCTCTTTGATTGTCATGTTGTATCAGAATTATCAATGAAATTACTACGCATAATCCAAAATTTAAAAGACATCCTATACTCTAAAAATTAACATGCAAATAGTAGATTTCAAAAAGACTAGATTATCTTAACATACATTGCTGCGTGACCTTGGAAAAGAGTACAAAAATAGAATCAATAAAAAGCAATGGACAGTGTTGATAAATCTATGTCGATAAAGCCGGAAAAATCGATCAATTTACGTTCCTGATTTGACTGATGATAAAAATAATGGATTAGTGGTACGATTGAATGGATTTAGTTCGATTTATTTATAGAATGGACGCTTTAATATGAAGTGGTCTGTATAAATATAGAAATACAATATATTTTATACTAAAATATCGTGCATGTTAACCTAAGCCTCTTCGTACACAAGCCTACGCAAATCTGCGATTTTACTCTCTAAGCGACTTATGCAAAACAATTTCATAGAGTAACCGATGCAGAGAGTCACTTAGAGACAAAAATCGCAGATTTACGTAGCCTTGTGTTCGAAGGGGCTAAATATATAATTTTGGTAGTTTAGGAAGCAACCATTACATTGAGCATTTCTCACAATTTCATTGTTATCATTTTGTTCACGTTTTAATATACAAGTGTATGTTATATGCAATACAGTTAACTATAATACTCATCATCATCCACTTGCCCTTATCCCTTACGGAGGGTCGGCACAGTATGTGCTGCTCTTCCATACATCTCTATCAGCCGTTATATCTGAATCCACTCCTTTCTTTAACATATCCTCTTTCACACAATCCATCCATACTTTCTTCGGTCTTCCTCTTCCTTTGTAGCCATCCACATTCAATCTTAACACTTTCTGGTTTATGTCCCCATCATTTCGTCGCATAACATGTCCATAACATGCTAACCTTTTTCTTCTCAATTTCTCCACCACTGGCGCCACTTTCAAACTTCCTCTAATATACACATTCTTAACTTTATCCATTCTTGTCACACCACAAATCCATCTTAACATACGGATCTCAGCCACATGCAATCTCCTTTCATCCGCAACTTTGGTGGCCCAACAATTAACTATAATACTGATTAATTTAAAACTATACAAAATATTTAATGCCAATTTTACCTTACCTTACCTTTATAACTATTAGTATACATTAATAATGATTTCAAAAGCTTTCACAAATATTTAAATTGCCTTTAATCACAATCCCGCGAGGCAAACTAATATTATTTCAAAGGATTAACGACTAATTTATGGTATCTGTTAGACATGAAAATAAATTTTAATGTTAATAAATAACAAGCTATAATAGTACACTTAAACTCACTGATCAAATTACAAATATAAAAACAGTCGCATTAATGAGGAAAAGTCCAAGGCACCATGACACTCTTTCGACTGTACTGTCGGCCGCGACTCAGTTCGCGTGGAATTGAAAGAAATAAAATAAGTACTCTATGTGTTCTACCTGATGTAACGGACCGAGCCGAGGCTTCTGAGGGAGCCTAGTTACTCATAAACGAGGTTTAAGCTGAGCGCCATCCGCGTTCGGCCACCTCAAACCAGGTGGAGCTGTAAATGCCTGTTCAAGGCAAACAGTGACAAATCAGTCATCCGTGCCAAATTTAATCGAGATATAGACTACAAACTCTACCAAAAAATCATCCAAACTTTCGTATTTAGTAGGATTTCATTCAGATTCAGATCAAATTATGATTTCATTTTGTTAGTCTTCACTCTAAAAATTGTTAGCCAGATTTAGAAATTTCAAACATTTCCAGACACCCTCAATTTCAACGATGTTAATTTTAAATGCATTTAAATTGGTACGGTAAATCTTATTATGCAAAATTATAATCACTTAATGATAAATCAACAAACAGATTCAAATTCGTTTACAATTTCAATGCGGTTGCAATGTTTGCGATAGTGATTTCACTCGAATTTGGATTGTACATTTGAAATTGGATTGTACATTTGAATTTGGATTGTATTTGCTATCTAAACGCAATCATCAACTTAGTATCCTATCAAATAGATTACTTGATTGACAGTTGTCATACTGTCGCATTACAATTAACAAAGAATCAACGTTAACCTTTGGTAACAAGGTTTATTTTTCAAAGTAAATTTTAAAGGGCATAGAAAACATAATTTTAAGCATTCATAAATAAGATGATTGTAACATTCGACCGCATGTCTTTACCTGTAGATTAGGTTATAATAAATAAAAACTCATTTTACTCATAAACATATGGAATTCTTTCTAAAATATTGACAATAAGGCAGAAAATACACTCATTAATAATTTAAAAAGAAAAATGGACAGCAGGTTTTAATTTCTACTGAATGATTTAATTTATAAAGCTACACAGCCATTTTACTACTCGCCGTTTAACAAATTTTACTTTTACTTTTGCTTTATCCCATTCTTAATGAAACAAAGTTTCTATTACAAATAAGAAACAAAACAGATCCTTTTGAATACTTGCGGATAATTACTGAAGAATTATAAAAGGGTTTTATAGGAAGATAATTTTTAATTTTCCTTCGTTAATTTCAACGCAAAACATCTCTTTTATTTAGCAATATCCAAAGACTTTCCAATTCTTTCAACATTTTAGAAACAATTTTATTTTAAGTGACTGATGTTTTGCCTCTACTCATGCTCAGTTCCGACATTTTAACTATGTAGTTCGACTTTAGATTCAATCCTTTAACACGCTTCTTGCGTAACAGGCCGATATCGACCTGACGCGGTACTTAAGCAGGTGCCGACGAAGAAAACTAAGTCCCTCTCGCTAGTGCGAAACGATTATCTCAAAATTTATACATTATGTTTCCACAAAGTTATAGCAATTTAATCTATCCTAGCGCTGGTGGGTCTAAAAAGGCCTGCCATGCACTAGCGGAAAGATCACTGGGGGCGCATTTTGGCCCACCGCTCCACATGAAGAATTATGATTTTATTTGCCGCAGTAAACGTGTTAAGACATAAATAAATATAAAAAGAATATTCAATTGAATAGCTCAGTAATTTTTCAATTTAATTTCTGTCGAAGAAGTGTTTTCATAAAATGATTCAGTAGTTAGATGCAAAAGATTACTACTATAATAACCTAGATTATTATGTTTTCAAGTACTTAATAAATTATTAATTGCACGTGCAGTTTGATATTAAAAGTGACGTCAGATATCGTTATTGTTACATTATGGAATATTTTAAATAATCTTCACAGATATTTCCGTGCCGATATGATTAATCGTTCTTAAAGCCTATTAAATTATACGATTGTACATGTAATTCTTCTGTTATTAAAATATAGTACCATACAAAATCTTACTAATATTGTAAATGCAAAAGTTTAGATGGATGGATTTTTGTTATAGTTTGTAGCCTTAACGGCTGAACGGAATTTGATGATATTTAGAATAGATGTAGAGGATAGTCTGGAAGAACACATAGGCGCAGTTTTTTTTTTAATTTCCCGCGAACGGAGTCGCGAACGAAATCTGGTGTACAATAAATCATTCGAGATGGTGCGCACATTAACCGATCCATGCGAAGGAGTTCCCATAAGAAGTATGTATACACGTCTAAAAACACTATAAATAAAGTATTGACAACAACTTGTCTGTAATTATAAAGAGGAAAGATTTGAATGTTTGTGTTCATTGAATAAGCTCCGAAACTATTAAACCGATTTCAAAAATTCCTTCATCATCAGCAACGGCAAGGTCCTTCAAGAAGCGAGCCTATCATTTCCTCAAAGGCCGGCAACGCATCTGTAGTTCCTCTGGTGTTGCGGATGTCCATGGGCGTCGTTGACCACCTTGGTGTTCATGTCGCTCATTTGCCCCCTTTTATTATAAAAAAAAAGCAAGCTTCATTATCACTGAGTAAAATAGGCTTTATCTTATGTCAACGGGATGGGTATGACAAGATAAGACAGAAAACATATGACACGTATATTCTAGCCCACCTAGGCAAAGCTGGGACGTATCGCTAGTCATTTATATAAAAGTCAAAGACCCTTTGTTTTTTTTTTTCAAAGACTAATGAATTCATATTATTAATAAGTATTGTTAAATAAATATATCTTAAAGTAAATATTATCTTCTCATATTTTCATATAAGAAAATCAAGAAAAACAATTTATCTATTCAACAAAGGTTTAATATATTTGTTTGGATTTTGTTTATGAACATTTACTTTGAATACGTAATTGTCTTATTAACTTCTCTAGAAACATTTCACTTGAGAGTAAATTCCTGGAAATTATTCTTGGAATTTAATCTCCTTCAATAATTTATATTAAATCCGTAACAAAACTTTAAAGGTCAAGAGTTATTTACGCTTGAGTTAATACAGATTTATACGGTTTATTAAGCTATTAATTCATATTTGATACTAGTGTTCCCCGCGACTCCGATCGCTTGGAATTAAAATAGCGAATAGCCGATGTGTTCTTCCAGGCTATTACCAACATCTATACCAAATTACATCGAAATCCGATCAGCCGTTTAGGCTACAAACTCTAACAAACATCCATCTATCTAAACTTTCACGTTTATAATATTAGTATGATTTTAAAATTGAACATTTGTACGAGTTATTGGAGCTATATAGTAATTTAAAAAAAAGAAATGGTAACTCATATGGTACTAAACTCATTTGACAAGATTTCAGGCAAAATCTTAAGCATTTTCTTTGTCGTATACAAACATCTAATTTCCACTGTCAACAATTGCAGCAACATCGTTCATAGCAGTGCTCATTTCAAAGGCAAAATGAAAGTAAATATGTCAGTTCTATGCGCGTACGTTTTACTACGGTGTAAGTTTGTATTATTTATGAAGCCATTCTCAATGCAATAATTTGTATTCTCTTAAATTGTATGAACAATTTTATTTGCAATTGTAGATGATAGTGATCGTAAAACGAACGTGAACGTTTTCGAAACGGTGGAAAATGTACATAAAAAGGTACAAAAATATTTTATTACTTACACAGTAAAAACGTAACCCAATTTTCTAACACATCACCTTATATGACTACTTTTTTAACTAGCTGTGGAATTAGAAAACAAAAAATGGAACCCACCTGCAAGCACTCTTTCGTAAAAAAAAAATATCAAAAACGGTCTACTAGGCGCTGAATTATGTCGTAACATACATAAAAAACATACAGATGAATTGAGTGCCTCCTTCTTTTGGGAAGTCGGTCAAATATATGTTTCTCACTGATAACGTAGCTTTTTGATGGTGAAAAAATTTTTGAAATCTGCCCATTAGTTTTTGAGTTATTTCAATACATACAAAAATACAAAAATATAAATCTTTCCTCTTTATGGTATTAGTATAGACTAGTTAATTGATTCGTATTAAGATTACTTTTTTATATTAATGTAATTAGTTTAAAAGACCTATTATTTAAACACATTATCCTGTTAAATAAGGAACTGTGATATCAAAGAATCGCCAGTAAAATTAGGCTGTATCTTTCCTTTTGTTCATTTTCTGAGATTATTCTCTTAGACAATGGTATCGTATATTTAAGCAAAAAATCTTGAGATAAAATCTCTGGCTCAAGTTAACTTGGTAGAGAAAATGAAATTACATTTAAGATGAACCTTCTTGGAAAGTATATCATTAATTTTTTTCTTTACGTAATACTTTTACAAAACATTTTAGTTATAAGTTACCTAAAAATTAGATAATCTAATTATTAAGAGCGAACTCGTCGATTTTTTTCTTTACTAGCTCTTGCTCGAGACTGCGTCCACGTGAAATTAACAATTAAAAAATAAAGCCTTTGTTACTCATTGATAACGTAGTTAATGGTTAAAGAATTTTTGAATTCGGCCCAGTAGTTTAAAAGTTATTTCAAACATACAAAAATACAAATATGTCCTCTTAATAATATTTGTATAGAAAGGGGGCAAACTAGCGGCGGAAACATGAGCTATCAACGTCCATAAACTCCACTAGAAGAAGAACAGATTGCCTTAAATAAATAGTACACTATATAATTATAACACATTGACAGTTTTTACTGTCAGTTGAACTGCTCAGTTAATGTTTTGCCGACTCACTCAGTTGTAATTAAACAATTCGACTCTTCAGTTATAATTGTCAGAACTGATCGGAGCGGGCTTGTCAGTAACTTTTATTCGAGACTTTGTCCACTAGGAATTTGAAAAGTTTCAAGTAAGATAACCTATAACATTCATATAAAATAGCCTTCTAATGACAAAAGATTTATTTAAAATTAAATATTGACCATACCAAAATTAACTAAATGAATAAGATTCAATCATGTCCTACAAATATGTAAATGTTAATATAATGAGCACACCAAGCCTAAATTGTACAATCGAGGTCATATATTAATAGATCTATTTGTTTAAATTATTATGAATTAATAGCTTATTTGACTATTTAATGAAAAACGGCTGAGCAAATACTTCGGCCGCGGCCGGTTTGAACGTAAACTTCGCATCATACGATCGTATTCTATTGTAAGTGTTTGAAACAAATCACTAATTTATTACCATCTTTAAACTGTTAACGATCCGTTCTGTGTTTTATGAGCTCGTTGTTGGTTTTTTTATATATTTTTAATACCACATTGCTTTACGATATAACGTTAAAGCGTGTAGAAAATTCATGCTTTACTCTTTGACACAATTTAGTCATAGAGTAACAATGTTGGCAACATTGCACATTTAAGGCTGATTTCCCAGCTACGTTAGACCATTAGTTACTGCTCATTGTTCTATAAATTCATTAAATTCGTTTCCGAACTACACGTAACACAAGTTTTACTTCATTGAAACATAGGTTTTTTTAAAGTATAAGGTGGCAAACGAGCAAGCGGGTACCTGAATCGACCGAAATGGAAAGCGACCGCTGCCCATAAACATCCGCAATTGCAGATGCGTTGCCTCCCCTAATTGACGGAAGAGGAAACTCACAAAAAGAGGATATTTCCCCTTCCTATGCGTCACCTCCACTGGCAAATCCACTTTTCCTTCCCATCCTTTTCTCTTAAGAAAAGTGTGGAACGGGAAAGGGACTAAAATTCATAAATTAACATTAATGAAACGATAGGTAACAAAATAATTTGAAACTTCAGAAACCCAGCATTAGAGAATCGAATCAGAATCCTTTACTGTCTCGATAGATTCTATTTATAGTCCAACCTTGAATACTTAACGAAGCAGTTAGTTGTCATGAAATTATTATCTCTTTGAAATCCTATATCATATAGTTTAGATAAGTCTAAATCTAAAGCTTTAATTAAAATTTAATGTAAATGTTCAAGTGTTATTGGGAACCAGCAAAATATGTTGCGTTTTGTATACCTTCGACTAGGTAGATAACGTTGTAAAACGAGATTTATGTTGTTACTAGCTTTCGGTCGCAACTCCGTCCGCGTGGATTAAAAAACAAAAGTGAGTACCCTATGTGTTCTTCCAGACTATCCTCTACATCTATACAAAATTTCATCGAAATCCGTTCAGCCGTTTAGGCTACAAACTCTAACAAAAATCCATCCATCTAAACTTTCGCATTTATAATATTAGTATGGAGTATGATAGCTGTTCCCATGCGGCTTCATCCGCATAAAATTATAAAAATGTTAAAACTGCAATTGTCAAAATTACCGTTGCCATAATAACGTTGCTTTCATTGTTGGCAACTTGTAGTTTATGGTCCCTTTCCCACTTTATGTTTTTTTTTTCAATTTATTTACCCCCTAAATTTAATACCATGAAAATAAAATGCCTTAAGCGTATCGTAAGTGTAGGGCTTATTAAAGAAAGAATTATTTAAAAATATGCTGTGATTACTGACATCGCAAGCCACGGAGTAGTGTGTGTTTACATTTTATTATAATAATATAGATATGAAAGAAGTATGTACATATTTGTATTTAAAGATTAAATACATAAGTATGCAAGTTTTTTGAAGGATTAAATGCGGATATTTTATAGACAAATCTTATTTCTAACAATAAAAGGAACAAGCATATTTCTAACGAATTCACACCATCTGTGTAAACATTACAAACGACGTTATAAATAATTTCTATGTAACAATTTTAAACTTCAACTGATTAAATTCTTTATTTAATCTTACTTCTTACTATTAAAAATGCGAAAGTTTAGATGGATAGGATGGATGTTTGTTAGAGTTTGTAGCCTAAACGGCTGAACGGATCGCGATGAAATTTAGCATAGACGTAGAGGATAGTGTGGAAGAACACAAACGTTACTAACTTTTGTTTTTTTAAACTCGACGAGGACGGAGTGGCGGGCGAAAGCTTATTGTTAATAATTCAATGATTACATTTTTTTCAATCGAAGAAAAACGTGAAATTTAAATTTTGTTTAATAACATGGATAAGTAAGAATGAAAAACAAAATTAAAACCTTACCGTGGTATTAAACTGTAAAAATATTACACTATATATATTTTGAAAATTCTCGATTGCAATATTCATGACGACCTAACCTATACTAATGTTACAAAGAGGAAAGATTTATATTTTCGTATTTATTGAAATAACTCAAAAACTACTAGGCCGATTTAAAAATCTATCATAATTAAAAAGCTACGTTATCAGTGAGTGACATAGGCTATGTCTATACTAATATTATAAAGAGGAAAGATTTGTATTTTTGTATGTGTTGAAATAACTCAAAAACTACTTGGCCGATTTTAAAAATTCTTACACCGTTAGAAAGGTAATTTATCTGCGAGTAACATAGGCTACATTTATTATTATTTTTTAAGTCCACGCGTGCGAAGTCGCCAGAAACAGCTAGTAGAAGATATTTGAAAAGAACTATACTGCCGTCTTTCAATGTTGAATACAAACAGGTAAGAGAAAATGGACTAAAGTCTCACATTATCATGCGGTATTTGTTCTTAGTTGGTAACAAACATTATACACACATTTTAACACAGAAAGGTATAAAATAATTAAGCCCGCATACATTATAGCAACCCTGTGGGAACCTCATTTAAGTAATAACAAAATACGAAGCACCTTATGAATAATGTGGGTTTCCACAGGAGCTACATGTTTCACAATCTTATTGCTATCTCAGCTTTTACAGAGTATGAGAGAAATGGGTATATGTTATACCCAAGCATTATATCATAAGTTAATTATACACAATACAAGCTTGCACGAGGTCTACGCGATGATGTAATACATTACTTCGCAATGAAGCGCAAAATGTAAACATTACCAACAAAACACTACCGACTGTCGTGTTTTGTTTCGCGAAGAGTACCTCTCCAGAGACGTTTAGATAAACATATGTTTTAACAGTGGAACCCTTTAACATTTTCGCACGAATTGACCACAAAAAAGAGAGCCGTGAAGTAGGAGCAATTCCTCTTTTTTTATACGGAAAGGATAAGAAGGGCAGATGCATTTAATGGTGAACGAGATGCATAAGGAGATGCATCTTCTTTAATTGCATTTCTTCCTTCATCAATTAAGAGTAGGCAACGCATCTGCATATTTATGAGCAGCGATCGCTTCGCCTTTTTGGAGAATTTAGATGGTCGCTTGGTAGTCTCTTTATATTATGGATGTAAGCGAAAATTTGTTTTAACATTGTCTAAGTTGCTATGTTCCCAAAAGCTCTAACAATAAGAAAGAAATAACAACGTTCTCATAAGGTATTAAGAATGAAATACTCCTTTCTAGAGATAGCTAACTTTTTAGAAGTAAAAAGTTCTCTAAATGATGGATGCAACAAGTTTGTCACTGAAACTTGAAAGTCCTTTATTCGTGATAGATGGCGCTAACTGTCTTGACACAACAATAAATTATTCATTTCTATAACATTACTAACTTGTATTAATTTCATAGGTGCAAGATTCGCTGATCATTTTCAACTACTCCTAAATACCTTTATGTACATACGAGCTGTTGCCCGCGACTTCGTCCGCGTGGTATTAGAAAACATACGAACTATATAAATTACAAAAAACTACGTATCCCTCGGGAACCGGACATTTCTTTGGGATGAAACTTATCTCATGTGTTCTCCAGACTTTGTTTTATATCTGTGCCAAATTTCAATAAGACATGTTGAACCGTTGCAGAATGATCGAGTAAACATTAAAAAACTAAATGAATCCCACAGGAACCGTAACTATTCCCGGGATAAAAAGTAGCCTATGTGTTCTCCCTGACTATGCTCTAAGCCTGTGCTAAACTTCATGGAGATCCGTTCTGCCGTTTAGGCTACAAACGCTAACAAACATCCATCCATCCATCCATCTAAACTTTCGCATTTATAATATTGTTTATTATTATTGTCATATATATATGTTTATCAGAATTCTAAAGTAATTTAACAAGAGCGATTATAAGTTATCTAATCCTGAAAATTGGAAATTCAAATCATAATAATGTAATACGGTTGGCGATGCCATCATTTTTATATCACACATCGTTGCTCGAGAGGAACATTTTTCAAATCGTTCAAATAATAGCTTCCGACAATCGTCCCTAATAAATCATGCGTACGGTGAAATAACATTTTCGATTGGGTCTCTTTTTGTAACATATTTTATGTAACTCATTTTTTATCGAACGGTAAAGTACTAATACTGGGTTGCTGAAGTTTCCATTTCATTTATCGTTACCTAAATCCGGTTTCCCAGCTACGTTTGTACCGGGTGGTGGTATCCAGGTGGGTCCCATTATTTTGTTTGATTTTTGGAGTCAAAGACTATGACGTAGTTAATTCTAAATCCTTTAAAAGTAATACTATCTAGTTTGTTTACAGCAAACATTGTTGTTTCTTCAAGAAAAATCTTTGGTTGACAACATGTTTTTAATAAGGTTTTCTGTAGTGAATTCTCACCGTTAATACTTAAATACATTTACGCATATAAACAGACAAAAAGCATTCAAATGTAAATAAAAGTATGTGTACAGATAGCCGTGAAATTGACAAGGATTTGCTAAATTTAGATTCTTTAATACAAATGGACGAACACACAATAGTATTTTCTCACTCGCCTCTAAAAATACTAAACCAACTGGCGAGTGATAAATAAATAAATGTTATACGTTGCCTTAAGAAAACTATTTTTAGTGTTTATTTCTACGTTATCGTACTTTTGTATTAATAATTATTTTATTTAGATACTCTTTTACGAACAAGTGTTTGAAAAAATCGTCTCATATCAAAAATTGGTGAGGGTAAATAAATGAAAAGATAGCGAATTTCACCTTTCAAGAACTATAAGTCAAGCCCCTTTTTGAAGCCTTCGACAAAGCAGGATTAAACTTTTTCATTTTAATACAAAAGAGAAACAATATTCGAAATATTTGTAAAATTTGTAAGACTTTTCTTAATAATTAGGTACTACAATAAACGACATAGAAAGTAGATAAGAAACCCACATAACTAGTACGCTTGTATGATTCGACTGTTACCAATATTGTATTTGTATCAAATTAATCGAGTACGCAACCAAACAAGACGTATTTAAAAACATATTGTTAGAGTGCGCGCACACCTTTGACTAAACTATAGCATAACTGTTTAGTCGCGCTTTGATTCCTATAAGCTTATATAGAACCTCCACTGAACACTGCTCGATTTTTAGTTGTTCAACTAAACAGTGGAATTAGCTACAAAACGAACGGTGTTCTCGCCGATTAATTGCTCCCTTTTATTACAAAAAAAACAATTGACAATCAAACATCAGTTCCGCGATAGTTAAAACAAAGATGTGCGCCCGTTATAAAGACGACAATGTCTTATCATACAGGTATAAACAGTGGAAACTCAAGTCATACGTGTTGAGTGTGTTATCAGAAAGTATGCGGGCCATCGGACAAGACGCCACTCAAGATCACCGATAATACCACTCGATACTTAAAAATAAATGTATCAATACATCGATAGTCTTGAAGGTTGAAGTAACAATTTACCTTTATTACAATACTCGTAGTTGACAATTACAAACATATTTTTATAAACCTAAATTACGGCTTATGAAATGATAATAAAAATTATGTAAAATCAGTATACTTTATGTGTTAGAAATATTTTTCCGCCAAATCGATGACATTGACGCATATATTTATAGTAACTTTCGCACACGACCACGTCCGCGTAGAATTAAAAAAACACAAAAAGTAGCCTATGTATTCTCCCAGAATACTCTCTACATCTATGCCAAATTTCATCGATATCCTTTCAGCCGTTTAGGCGGCAAACTAGCGTCCAACCATCAATCTATCCATCTGAACTTTCACATTTATAATATTGGTACGATTAGTACGATACATATAGTAAATAGTTCAATAATTTAAAAACATCCATCTTCCTTAATTTTTGCATTTGTAAATAATAAAAACGCATATGACAGCACTAAACGCATAAGGTATATAATTTTTAGGCTAAACCCTCTATCTCTGCCAACCCCTTTGGTTTACAGACAATGCGGAAACAGTTTGAATAGCAATAACAGAACTCTGTTTATTTTCTTCAGATGTACGCACCGTAAATGTAGCATTTTATCGTGCCGTCTGAAACGAATTCTGACGCAATGACTGATATTTCGTCCGTTTATTTACACATTAATTTCATTTAAAGGCTTCTCATCGAAACATTCGTATCAAACATATCGTTGTCCTATTCTTTCTCTTTTAAAAACATGAGACGAGTATATGTAACAAGTGGCAGTGGAATTTGACGTTTAGCTTTAAAGCTATAACCACCTTTTTTACTTTTATATCTATACTAATATTATAAAGACGAAAACTTTGTTTATTTGATTGTAATGAATAGGCTCAAAAACTACTGGGCCGATTTTAAAAATTCTTTCACCGTTAGAAAGGTATATCTGTGAGTAACATAGGGTATATTTTTTAATTTACTTTTTACTGGCTATCGCTTGCGACTCCTACGTAGAATGAAAAAAAAACGGAAGTGTCTAACCTATGTGTTCTTCCAGACTATCCTCTTCATCAATGCTAAATGTCATCGAAATCCGTTCAGCCGTTTAGGCTACAAACTCTAAAAAACATCCATCCATCCATCTAAAGTTTCGCATTTATAATGTTAGTGTCATTATTTTTAAATTTCACGCGGAGTCGCGGGCAAAGGCTAGTTAAGTTATTAAAAGATAATACGAGTAGCTTGTATAATTATTTAAAAATAATATCAACTTTTATCACTTGGTATTATAAAAAGGAATTATAACATTAGGCGATAATTAAGTTTAAGACAGCATTTTATATATTTTCTTTTAAATTAGGACGATGTGTTTAAATCTATACTATTATAATAAAGCGTAAACACACACTTCTTTGTTGCCTAAGATGTCAGCAATTACAGCATATCTTATAATAATTCTTTTTTTATTAAAAAGCTCTAAACTTACGTCACGCTTTAGGGTATATTTTTAGAGATCTTAGGCAACAAGTATATATAACAACATAATACCCAGAGTTTATAATTATTACGGCGACAGAACAATTGAAAAACGTTTACCATACATGCTCAATAACTTACCACCTGAAATAGCAAATCTAAATTCAAAATTTAAACTATTTGTTAAACGTTTGGAAAGCCATCTTTTTGATAATAGCCCTTGAACAGAATATTTTATTTATATACAGTATATATAATATTTTATTTATATATGTATGTATTTTATGTAATTCTACACAAAAAAAAAAAACAGCGCACCCGCGGACAAACCAATTATATGGTTTTTGCGGGGCCATATTTGTGCATATTTTTTAATTTGTGTCATGTAATGTTTTCAATAAAAAAAATGTAAGTGTGTGTTACGCTTTATTATAATAGTATAGATAGATAGAAATAAGAAGGCAAAAAGTGCGACGTCCTTTGAATTAGATTTTCTCATCTATTTCTTTGTAAATAAAAGAACGGCCTTAATTCTATCCCTAGAGATGAACTTGATCAAGTAGCTTCGATAGAAATAGAAGTTATCTAACTATATTTCCGTTTAAATATACATTTTTTTTGTCTCAGTCTATTCGACTTCAAACTTACCAAACAAATCTTGAACTTCTGCTCTATTTATGTAAAAAAAATTAAAGTAACTTAAATGACTAAACATTACTCGTAGATAAGTATAGTTTAAAAAAATTAAACTTCAAACTAATATTATAAATGCAAAAATTTAGACCGATGGATGGATGTTAGAGTTTGTAGCCTAAACTGAACGGATTTGGATGAAATTTCGCATAGATGTGGAGCACAGTCTGGAAGAACACCTAGGCTACTCATTTTCGTTTTTTTTTTTTAATTCCACGCGGACGGAGTCGTGGGTGAAAGCTAGTATTATTGCAATTTAAAATTCATTATTTTTTGGAATGTAATTGTTAGATTAGGTATTAATGAAACGTAAATTTTTTGTACTTCGTTGAAACATTTAGATAAAAAAACTTTGGTATTTCAATTAATGTTATATTTAGAATCAGTTCGAGATAACGTCGATATCTTAAAGAATGTTATTAATAGTGTTTATCAAGTAATTGATAATTGTATTACATTATTATTAATAAAAATAACGTTAGAATATAATTTATAGATATTGAAATTTCTAAGTACACTATTCTATCAAAGAATTTAATTTATGTTTATTTGTAACAAACAAACTTAAAAACTAATGTACTTATTTGAAAAATTCTTTCACCAATAGAATACTATATACACTAGCTTTCGTCCGCGACTCCGTCCGCGTGGAATTAAAAAGAAAACAAAAATGAGTATCCTATATATTATTCCAGACTTTCCTCCACGTCTCTGCCAAATTTCACCGAAATCCGTTCAGCCGTTTAGTCTACAAACTCTAATATCCATCCATCTAATCTTTCGCATTTATAATATTAGTAAGATGAATAAAGGCTATATTTAATTCTGCGATATAAACGTTATCAACCATGAGATCTTACTCTAAACCAGTAAAAGCTACAAACATTCCCCTCGGTATTCCACTAGGCTATAAGCTTTTTGTTTGATATCAGTACCTACGTGGTATAGAACAATGAAATATAGAACGCTCGCGACTCCTTCCTCGTGGAATTAAAAAAACAAAAGTCTATATTTTCAGACTACCCTCTACATATATGTCTACTTTCATCGAGATCCGTTCAGCAGTTTAGGCTACAAACTCTTATAAACATCCGTCAATAATTAGTAAGATACATTATGAGGACTATTCTGTTTAGCAAACACTAAATTTGAAGAAAAAATGGTAACATCGTTTCAATAGATTCATAGTTATTATTATACACGATTCAAAGTTTAACAGACCTTGAAGGATTGATTTAGATAGATGCAGTTATAATTGTTTATCCGACGTGACGGTGAATCATTTCCGAGATCTAGTGTTGCTAATGTTTTTTACATTATAAATTCGTCCGCTATTAAAACTTTTTCGTCGTCTATTCGATTTAACTTTTTTGTTAATTTCTTTTTATTCCTCGCCAGTACCTAAATCACGTACAGATAATATTAAAATGTAATTTGGGACGTTGCTGTCTAGGAATCCGAGTAAGAGCGTGCGCACCTTTACAAATCGCAACTTTATACGATTGTCGATTGTTTCGCAGCAAATTCAACTGTTTAGTTGCCAGCTAAAAATCGAGAAGTGAGCTCTCCATATAAGCTCATAGGAATCAAATTTAGACTAAACAGTTGTGCGTTAGTTTAGTTTTAAGTGTGCGGACGGCCTTACTATTCGAAATGTAGTTCATAAAGTGACTTAACTAAATCGAAGTCGTGACTATCATGTCCCGCAAGGAATGAGAATAGTCATAACTATACTCTGCTTAAACATTCGTAGAAATGACCAATCTTAATCATACTAATATTATAAATGCGAAAGTCTAGATGGATGGATGTTTGTTAGAGATTGTAGCCTAAACGGCTGAACGGATTTCGATGAAATTTAGTACAGATGTAGAGGATAATCTGAAAGAACACAAAGGCTACTCACTTTTGTTTTTATTAATTCCACGCGAATGCAGTCGAGGGAAAAGCTAGTAAATAATAAAAACACAAAAATCAACTTATTTAATTGACTTTTAATTTATTTATTGATCACAAAACCACACTTTTTTAAAACAAAATGTACCTTTTCTGTTCCTGTCAGAAGTTTTAAAACGAGAAATTGTAAAGAGCGAAAGTCTAAAAGTCAAGCTGTCGAAAGTTTCATCTGGTCGCAGAGAACATTTTGTTCAGAGGGATTGACAAGCTTTTGTTGAGTTCCGATTTTACAAAAGGTTGTAAATAATCATAGCAAATCTGTATAAACTTTTAAAACTAATATATTTTAAACAGACATGTAAAAATCTGTGCTCGCTTAAAGATATTCTTTTCGTTGATGTTTCGAGTAAAATAAATTTTTGAAATTAAAAAAAAAACGCAATTTGACTTACAATGCATACAAACCAATTCATATATTTTTCTGTCAGAATTAGTAACATTAAAAAAAAATTTAAGCATAATCTTTAGTGACATCTGTATGAATTTTAAAAAGAGGAAATACATAAAAAACTTCCTAAAAACACAAATGTTATTCTACGTAAAAGAATCAGTAAACAACATCAATGTTCCCGAGAGGTATTAAATTTTTGACATCTGGAACTTAGTGTCAGTACATGAGAAAATTTCGACAGACGAGAAGACATTATAGATTTCACCAAATTTTTTTTCCATTAACCAAATTGACTTCCGATCTTTAAAAAGCAAAACAATGTGTTTGATAAATAAATTAGTACGCAATATGCACTAACTGTTTCTTGCGACTTCCTCCGCATAGAAGTAATTTAAAACATAGTTAAAAAGTATGACCTATGTCACAGGTAAATTACCATTTTAATGGTGAAAGAATATTTAAAATCGACCCAGTAGTTTATATCATTATCAGCTCTATACGTCCCTACTAAGGGGCTCGGTACCCTAAGTAAGAGGTCATAGCCAAGCTGGCGTATTAGTCTTTACAAGAAACAAATGCATACAAAACAAAAATCTTTACTCTTTTTATAGACGATAAAAAGTGTCTAGAGTTAAATACATCAAATAATGCCAGATCTTAAACAAAGACGTAATCTTTTACATAACAATCGAATTTGTTAATTCACAAAGAGTCCACACAGACGCCGGTCTAGTATTTCACTACGTGATAGGATTTGTAACAATATGAGACGAGGATCGTGTCGATAGACATAACTCGTAAGATTAGCCGATTGAAGCAGACATCGATTGAACGAAAGAAATCTTGATACCAGACGTAGACTAAGCTACGTTCGATATGTGGTATCCCTAGTATAGACCGACAATTTCTCTGACCCGATGGGTATAAGAAACTGTACAAATAACGGCTTTTCCTTCATTCGTTACCGAAGTTTCAAGGCATATGTGATATCGCCAATCGAATGTTAATTTTTCAAGGGGTTTTGAATGCCCCATAGAATTCCCAAAAATACAATCATATGAAATTATATTCGCTTTTTGTTTGTATTTGTCACTTTACAACTAGATTTCGCCCGCAACTCCGTCCGCGTGGAATAAAAAAATAAGTAGCTTATGTGTTCTTCCAGCCTATCTTCTACAGCCATGCCAAATTTCAACGAGATCCGTTCAGCAGTTCAGGCTATAAACTCTAACAAACATCCATCCATCTAAACTTTCGCATTTATGTTATTAGACAAAAAACATTTTTTTACAGAATCAAATGGGGCTCTGTCTCCTGAACTAATTATAACAACTGTGTTTCACGAGACAGGACCTTCTCTTATCGATTATCATATTTAGTTAAGAATAAGTTGCTACATAACAAAGGAAAATATAATATTATAATATATTTTACAGTTTATTTAGTGTGTGATATTGCATGTGTGTATGTGTGTGTATGGATCCGAGTACGTGCGTGAGTAAGTGCGTGTGTGCGTGTGTGAAGTATATGTGTGAGTGTGTGTATTTAGTTTTGAGTGTTTTTTGAATATTACTAATTATTACTGTAGTCCAACATTATTTTGCAAACTTATGTAAATGTTTTATTGCATTATTTTGAAAAGATTTTCAGTGGAATCATAATCAAGTGATATTAGCCATTTTATAATATACTTTTTGAATTTGAAACAACTCAACATTCCAAGATTTGTATCGCTCTGTGCCAATACCTGGTTGTAAATCCAAGGTGCAAGAAAATTATGTTAAGTATTCAATTTAGTATTTAATTTACATATAATAAATCCTTGTTATTTTTAAAAAAGATAGTTGATTAAAACAATTTAAAAATACATAAAGATGTTACATGAATCTATTTTAAGACTCGAACTTTATTTAATAAGCTTGTCATTCGAATATAGTTAGCAAAAGTTAGTACTTATTCGTGACATGAATCTGAATACAAAATGAACTTCGAAACATTCAGAATTGAATTTTAAAAATTTACTACAACTAGGGACTTTTTTATTTTATCTTAAAACTAGCTTTTGCCCGCGACTCTGTCCACGCGGAATTAAAAAAAAAAAAGTGAGTAGCCTATGTGTTCTTCCAGACTATACTCTACATCTATGCCAAATTTCATCGAAACCCATTTAGCTGTTATAGCTACCTCTAACAAACATCCATCCATCCATTCATCTAAACTTTCACGTTTATAATATTAGTATGAAGTATGAAATATATGTTTTTCTATAACAATAAAACATTTTCTCAGAGTAACATAAATTAGAATGTAAATCCAACAATTTCTTTAGTAACAAAGCTGGGATTTTTTTAACGTCAAAAGTATTAATAAAATCGTTATCAACTCGTCACTAAAGGCGACTGTATTTAAACCAATTCTATTAAACTTATCAATAATGATCGAGACTGACAGGTTTAATTTTCTTTTCATCTTACTTATATAAACTAGCTTTCGCCCACGACTCCGTCCGCGTGGAATTAAAAAAAATAAAAGTAAGTAGCCTATGGGTTCTTTAAAACTATGTTCTACATGTATGCCAAATTTCACTGACATCCGTTCAGTCGTTTCGACTACAAACTCTAAGAAACATCCATCCATCCACCAAAACTTTCGCATTTATAACATTAGTAAGATGTGAAAGTTTAGATGTATGGATGTTTGTTAGAGTAACCTAAACTGCTGAACGAAACTAGATGAAACTAGGCTTACATGTACAAGATAGTCTGGAAACCACATCGGCTACTTGCTTTTGTTATTTTTTAATTCCACGCAGACGGAGTCGTGGACGAAAGCTAGTCTTTCATAAAGATGTTCTAATTTACTTTAAATATTAAGCCCAGTGAAAAAAGGAATAATTTCTTAGTTAAGCATTACAGAATCTTTATGCTTAACTTTGTTGTATAAATTATGAATAATTATGAAATTCTAGTTTTCAGAGCCTGTCCCACCACTGGCTGATAGAAGCTTAGAAAGTTAAAAAATGACGTCCCTGTCAGATAAGGTAGTGTCACTGTCTACTATTTACGATTCGGTGGGACAGGCCCTAAAAGTTGGCTCTCAAACACTTGGCGTCGTATGTAACAAGGTATAGTCTACGTCGACATGTTTTATACACAATAAATAATCAGACTGAGTCAATCGTACCCTAATACACTTATCATGATGGATAATATCGATTAAGTTTTTCTTTTACACTTAATGTACTAAAACACGTAATAATATTGTGGTATTTTAACCCAAATATTTAAAAGACAACGAACTTTTATCGCTACAATCATTGAAGCCTTTTGTTTATTTTTCATTTTTTTTAAACACAAAAGGTGGCAAACGAGCAAGCGGCCACCTAAATCCGCCAAATTGGCGAATCGACCGCTGCCCATAGACACCCGCAATTGCAAATGCGTTGCCTACCCTAAATCGACGGAGGAGGAGACGCACATAAAGAGGATATTTTCCCTTTCTATGCGTCTCCTTCATCAACAAATCCACTTTCCCATCCAATCCTTTCCATAATAGAAAAAGGTGGGACGGAAAAAGGCCTCCGGCATCACACTCATCAGAATGCGGAATTGCTTCCACTTCACGACTGTCTTCTGTGTAGTCGTGATATTACACCGGGCGAGCCGGCCCATTCGTGCGAAGTTGTTAACGCGAGCTCTACCACTGTGAAGTTTTTCATTCGATAACACATTCCAATTGTTAAATAATATATTGAACATAAAGCAGACCCGGTAGAGTATTCTGAAGGCGAGTAATATTTTCTATATAATATCGTTAGTGTGGATTCATCGCAAACTGAATTAAACTTCACGCGTATGTCGATTTCGTTAAAAATATTTTGTACTCAAGTAAAATACTTTTTTTTCAACGGTTTTTATTTTATTTTAATGTCAACGACAAAAATATATTTTTTAAAGTACTTAAATTAGAAATACCATTTAAAATCGACTACGTACACGTATTGAAAATCCCTACTGTCAGGGATTTCCGTCACGGAAACCTTAACCATTATTAAATGGCGTTTAATTAAATCGATTCAACATTTGCGTCAAATTAAATTCACGCAATTTATTTGGAAGATATGCTTAGCAAGGGCAATACTGGGTTGAAATTGAATTTTAATCATTGATAAGATATTGTATAACTTACATCCTTCTTAAATCGTTATATCCTTAATTCAAATTCGTTAAAGACGTATATTTTTTAATAATCACATAAAATCATCCTTGGTTTTAACAAGAGTAATCTCATAATTTACTAATATTAAAAACGCGAAAGTATAGATGTTTGTTACTACATATCGCCAGGACAGCTTAAAGAATTTCACATAAATTTGACATAGATGTAGAGTACAGTAAGGAAGAACACACGCCACTTAAAAAGTTTTACATTATTACTATTTTTTTTATAATATAAGGTGGCAAACGAGCAAGCGGCCACCTGAATCCACAATAATGGAAAGCGACCGCTGCCCATAAACATCCATAATTACAGATGCGTTGCCTACCCATAATTGACGGAGGAGAAGACGCACATAAAGAGGATATTGCCCCTTCCTATGCATCTCCTCCACCGTCAAATCCACTTTTCCTTCCTATCCTTTCCTCTTAAGAAATGGGGGGAAAGGGAAAGGGACTAAAATTAAGCCTCCGGCACCACACTCATCAGACAAAACGCGGAATTGCTTCCACTTCACGCCTGTTTTCTGTGTTGTCGTATTATTGGTGGGGGCGAGCCGCCCCATTCGTGCGAAAATGTTAAAGCAGGCTCTACCACTGTTAAACTGCTGCTAACGGCTAATAACCGCATTAAGGGTTCTAAGTAGTAGAGAATGAACTACAAAAATGTAGGTTAGTTATTATAGAAATCTGCATTATGTTAATAGTATATAGATAAAATATACTGACGCTAACGTAATTTGTAACAGATTATGAAAATGCAAAGTTCAAAAACCGCATAACAATAGTTATTGACATAACATTAAAACATATGTTATTTGACTATGAATACAGAAATCCAAATTACCTTAAAGATGTCATTACCAACTGTATAAAATCTATTTAAAAAACCTCCTACGAACACACTAAGAGTCGTTTAATGTCTTAGTGTACATGAATCTTTTTAAATTTGTACTCAGGGATTTTATTCATAACTAGTCGTCTGCAATTCGGTCCGCGTAGAATTAAAAAACAAAAGTAGCCTATGTGTTCTTCCAGACTATCCTCTACATGTATGCCAAATTTAATCGAGATCCGTTCAGCAGTTTAGGCCACAAACTTTAACAAACAAATATCCATCTTACAATATTAGTAAGAAGTAAGATTAAACGTCTCTTAGTTCGACAGATAGATAAGTATTATACAAACAAAAAATAAAGAGATTTGATAGTCACCGTGAATCGGAAAATAGTCATGAAAAATGTAAATCACAATTTAAATGAGGGATAATGTACTTACTACATTTAAAAATTAAATGTACAACTAACCTATAAAATATTGCAGTTGTGGAAGTAACAGTGTTACACCAGTGTTATTATTATTAAGAAAAACGTTAATCTGTACTAATATTATAAAGAGGAAACATTTGTATTTTTGTATGTATTGAAATAACTAAAAAACTACTGGGCCCATTTTAAAAATTCTTTCACCGTTGGAAAGGTAATTTATCTGTGAGTAACATAGGCTAATTTTTTTAATTTTACGCGGGCGAAGTCTCGACCAACAGCTAGTTATGTATAATTTTATGAATGAACTTCTATTTCTTTATTGTACTGCATTTTGTGTTTAACCAACAAAAAAGAAAAAGTGGTGTTTTATAAACGTAAACAATAAAACTATCCGTTAAATTTACACTATTCAAAAAGTAACAAAAAACGTACATTTGCAAATATAATCCTAATATATGTTTACTTACCGATTAGCACTACCAATAGTTAAACTAAAACCAATCACACAATATTCACAGAAAAAAACATAATTCGTTACATCAATTTAAACACAAGTTTTCGTTCGCGCGTCTTTTCAACGAAAATTCCACGAGCACGAAACGACCACTCGCGACGACTTAACGATATACACTGAAAGCGGTCGAAATACAACAGTGAAAACTTAAAAGCACCAATACATTTATTTACGAAGAGCCAGTCGTTATTCCAATACGCAATAATAAATTGTACTAGAAGACAGCCGTGAAATTTAGGCTGATACGGTGATATCGAATATGATAAGATAAACTTGTCACTCAATTAATATATTTTAGTAAATTAATTTATCCGAATGATAAAATGGATTATTTTAAGCCATTTTATCAAAGAAGCGGGATTAGCTGGGGATTGTTATTGGGTAGTGATTTATCACGAGGTACTGTCCCGTGACATATTGTATAGAATGCGTGTAACTATGACGTGAAGATATCAACTTTGTACGTAATTCATGAATTTATGATTATAGTATGTAATATTTTTAATGACAATATTCTAAAACATGTAATATACTTCTATACTATTGCAATAAAGTGTAAACACACACTTCTTTGTTGCCTAAGATGTCAGCAATTACAGCATATTTTTGAATAATTGTTTTTTTTAATAAAAAGCCCTACACTTATGTCACGCTTTAGGCTATATATTTTCATGTCATTAAACATAGGGGGTAAATATTTTGAATAAAACCCTAATGTGGGAAAGAGATAAAAGTTGCTGCCAACATCAAGGAAGCAAGTTTGCCAAGGTTTGTCATGTCATGTCATTTTGACATTTGCTATTGAGAATTTGACAAACGTAAACAATAATATAAGGATGAATACTTCTATAACGGTTTATTTTTGTTTCACTTCCAATAAATGTTAGGTATCGTTAGCTTGATTTAAATCTATTTGCAAAGAAAAAGAAATTAGTATTCTTAATCTTAATAATTTTATAAATGCGAAAGTTTAGATGGATGGATGTTTTTTTGGATTGGTAGACGAAACTGCAGAACGAATCTCGTTGAAAGGTACTGATGTATAGTATAGTCTGGAAGAACATATAGGCTACTTACTTTTGATTCTTAATTCCACAGACAGAGTCGCTGTTAAAGCTAGTTATATCTTAACAATACCTTGTACTGCAATATAGACTATCAGTAGAAATCTACATAGTATGGTTAGATCCAATATATGTCATAGTCCAAACAACGGTCCATTGGGACAGCCTAGTAATGCTATTGAAGCCGGAATCAAGCCTGCCGTGAATATAGTTATAAATCTATCACCAATACGTAGTTCTAGATTAACTGTTTTTTTTAATTATTTTAGAGTGTGAATATTGTGGAATAAACACTTATGTAATGTTTTCTAATCTTACTAATAATATAAATGCGAAATTTTAGATGGATCGATGGATGTTTGTTAGAGTTTGTAGCCTAAACTGCTGAACGGATCTCGATGGAATTTGGCAAAGGCGTAGAGGATAGTTTGGCAGAACACATAGGCACTTTTTTTTTAAAAAAAATTTCACACGGTCTGTGTCGCAAGCAACAGCTAGTATCACATAAAGTAAATTAATATTTTATTACTAAAATGGACTTGTTAAAACACTACACTTGTAAAAGATTGATAAAACGTCAATAGCAATGGTAAATACATACAAGATAAGTGATCGGTATCACACAGTAATCGAAGCGACCTAGAAATTTGTAGACATGATGAAAACTGTTAATATTTAATACAAAAAAGTAACATTTCGGACTGTCTTATTTAACAATCTTTCGGTGTCTATAGCGGTGTACTTAAGATGAAAAACATGGTAAAACAAACACGGCATTGTGAGAAATGCCGTGACTACAAGTGTTACGATAGGAACACGATTCATTGATGCGTTTCTTTTATCAGATAACTCTAGCCTATTTTAAAATATGTTATCTGACATGCGATAAAGAGTTAGTCCATTTGTGACATCTTACAGAACGCATACATCGATATCAGAATGTTGATAAAAACAACTACTGTTTCCAACAATGTACAATACGACTTTATATTTTACAAGCCGATTTATGGTAGTGTGGGCGTCACAGCCATGTTATGCTTAAATAAAATGTAGTCTTCTTTACCTCTTATGTTTTCTTCAAATTTGAACAGAATAACCTTACCAATATGGCCGTCGTGTCGTCGAGCTAATGCAACACCCTTATTTTTGACATCCGACTACTCAAAAACACTAACGAATGGTTTAATGTAGCTGGGAAACCAGCCATAACATAAGTAAATTAAATGTTAGTTAATATCTAGGTATGTAAAGCATAGTAGATTAACAAAATCCATAATAATTGACGCCTATTTTTAACACATGCCATAATTGACAGTTAAATGTGACGTAGGCATTAACATTAAGTTGCATCTACACTAGGATAAAACGTGCAAACCTCATATTTCAAATAAGGACTACCTAACGAGTAAGTCATAAGAGCCTGCTTCGCCCTCAATACCCATTTTTACGAACACACAAACTAGCAGGCTCTTCAAATGTGTAGAGTAGAGGAAATTTATTTCCGACCCTATCTTTTAATATGACTTGACGCTAACAACGCGAAGTCAAAAACAAATTGCTATCCGAATTTCCATCATAAATGGGATAAGTTATTAATTCTATGACTTTGATTTGTTGTGTCTTTTTCACTGAAGGGAATAAACATAGAGACTATGATATAATACTCGTACGTGTTTTGGCCGAGGGCCTTTCTGCGAAGTTTTCTCCGCAAAGTTAATTTGCTAAATGGTACTGACATTTGCTTAATGTGCCGTAAATGAGGACATCTATTTGCGCCTGATATTAAAGGACATACTCTTGGCATTACAACTTACGTCACTGCATTTAATTTCATTGTTTTTAAAGGGTTGACACGCTCAACAAATTTAGTAAATCGTGCATAAATATAGATAGAATGAATAAATTTAACCCTTCACATTTAAGCCTGTAACGAAACTGTAATTTCCCAGCTCTGGATGTCCATGGCCGTGACTACCTCTGTGTTCCCGCCGCTCGTTGTCCCCTTTTCTTATAAAAAAAAGAGTATTTGTATGAAGAAAAGAGTGAATGGGTATTTATTAGGGTAGCGGGTACCATCTTTCGACCACATCTTCACTCTCAATAGTTGAGATCGTGGTTAATCGCTGGCTAAAAAAACTTAAAAAAAATTGCAGATACTATACATTTGAACAATTTAAAGGTAAATTGTTGTCTTAAACCCAGTACAGACGCTCAGTTATAACTGAAGAGTCGAACTGAACGCTGTAAGAAAATTGTTATAAAAATAACCTCGCAAAGCCTCGAAGCCGGATAATTGATTGCACGTCTCGGAGATGAGAACGGAGAATTATCAACTGACAGGGTTTCTATTTCATCTCCTTGTTTACGGTGAGTTTCCTTTACCTTTAGAAATATATTACCATCACTCTAGTTCTTGAGAAAACAAAGGCGAATTTTTATTAAATGGCTCTTGGCAGTTGATATGTCTATCTTACTAATATTATAAATGCGAAAGTTTAGATGGATTATTTTTAGAGTTGGTAGCTTAAACTGCTGAACAGATCTCGATGATTTTTTTTAAATTTGTTGTAAAGAAGTTTTGTTTTTTTTTAATCCCATGCAGACGAAATAACGGGCGAAAGGTAATTAATTATAAAAAATGTTATTTGACCAAAAATTGTATATGTTTTCTTATTGGGTCTTAAATCTGATAGTAAAAATTGAAAATAACGTAAAATTTTGACGTTTATGTATGAGTATGTACTATCTACTATGTACTATGTACTATGTACTATATACTATGTATGGTAAAGGGTCGGTGAACCTCATTAGGTTGCATTGTGAAGCCCTAAAAATTGTTATAGTCACATAACCACTCTATAGTTAATAGAATAAAAAATTACCTCTTCAAAAGCCCCTCGCATCTTGTAATTTATCTTGGCGGATCTCTCGAAGTGTAATTTTCTCTGACAGCGTAGTATTGTGGGATTTCATCTCATTCAGCTGAATTTGCCTTAAATAAATCACTAATGTGATTGACCTACGCTCATAAAGGGCGGTTGGGATAACTTTTGTTTCAATTTAAAAAAAAAACTTTTTACGCAAATCTCTTTTCTATGGCACAATTGTTTAGTCTCGTTTTGATTCTTATGAGCTTACTAGCTTTCGCTCGCGACTCCGTCCGCGTCGAATTGAAAAAAACAAAAGTGAGTAGCCTATGTGTTCTTCCAGACTATCCTCTACATCTATGCCAAATTTCATCGAGATCCGTTCAGCCGTTTAGGCTATGAACTCTAACAAACATCCATCCATCTATCTAAACTTTCGCATTTTTATATTAGTTTTTACTAATATATGTGTGCCCACACTATTCGATTTTTAGTTATGCAACTAAACAATTGAATGGGCTGCGAAACAATCGACAATCGCACGTTGTGGGCTACTTTAGTCGAAGATGTGCCTGTTCTTAAATTACACCCAAAAATTGTTTTAATTATTTTAGTAGTAAGCTTTGTTGTAAGGATTTAACTTACCTATAACACAATAATAAAATTGTTTATACAAGAATTGTTATGAGATTGAAAACATTTTCATTATCATTATTGATTTGAAGTATTTGATTTCAGATATGACGGCTGATAGAGATGTATGGAAGAGCAGCACATACTGTGCCGAGGCTCCGTAAGGGATGAGGGCAGGTGGATGATGAATTATTAATTTGATGTGAATTTTATTTTTCCAAATAATTTATATTTTTGATATCACTGTAAAAGGAATTAACAGTGGTAGTGCCCGCTTTAACATCTTAGCACGCATGGGTCGGCACGCCCGGTGTAATACCACGACCACACAGAAGTCAGGCGTGAAATGGAATTAATTCCGTGTTTCGTCTGATGAGTATGGTGCCGGAGGCCTAATTTAAGTCCCTTTCTCTTTACCACCCTTTTCTTATAAGGATAGGATGGGAAGGGGAAGTGGATTTGACGGTGGAGGAGATGCATAGGAAGGGGCAATATCCTCTTTATGTGCGTCTCCTCCTCCGTCGGATAAGGGTAGGCAACGCATCTGCGATCGCGGATGTCTATGTGCAGCGGTCGCTTCGCCATTTTGGCGGATTCAGGTGGCCGTTTGCTCGTTTTCCACCTTATGTTATAAAAAAAAGGAATATAATAAAAAAAGCTTTTTAGTATTAAATATAATTTAATTATAAACTGAATCAACAATGGCAATTGAGTTAATTAATTCAAAAATATAATTTTACAATATAAACAATATCTTTTAAAGATATTCATTTTACAAATCATTATAAAATTTAAAGTAAACTAAATAGACTGATTATATACAAATTCTTACATTTCTGTTTTAGGACAATCGTTTGAAAAATAATTTTATATTGCAGAGAAATCTTTATCTATGGCACATGTATAATTTTCAGAATATCTCGTATCTATTTTTAAATAATTTGGAAATAAATTCAGAACACAAGTATTGATAATTTCAGATAATTGCACCAAATTACATTTAATTATTTACAATTTTATATAAAAAAAGTTAAAAAAACTACTCATAAAATATTTATATAGTAAACTTAATTTAAATAGCAATTTTAAAGCCTTTATAATACAAATTGTGTATTCTTACAATTTATATACATTTCAATAAGTGAAAATTTACAATAAAAATTCAAGATTTTGCACCACTGGGGACATAGCACGAAAATTTGCGAGATAGTATTCGTAACAAAATTTGTCGATGCCGATTTGTGCAGTGTTCCTATCCGGCGTAAAGTACACCGACAAATCAATACAAACGTCCATACATCATATACAGGTGTATACTTTAACGAGAACTTTCGCACTATGTCGCGTTCTCACAATCGATTTATTTCTAAGTTTTTTAATTAAAAGACAAAGTCGCGAGCAAAAGCTTGTTGTTTATATTTTCTTAACTGCATACGTTTTATATTTTCAATCGTCACGCTTAAAGTTCTTTTACTAAGATAGTAAGGTATTGCTCGCTATTTCTTGACAGACTTCCCAAAAGATGGAGGTACTCAATTCGTCTGTATACTATTTTTGAAGGATTAATAACCGCTTTTTTTAAAGCTTTGTAGGAACCTAATAAATACATAGAAAAAACATATTTACATGTTAGTATTAGGATATACACAAATTGCGATATAATTTACTTATTTAATAGTTACTTTAGATTTCGAGCCCTATGTAATAAAAAAAGCATTTTTTTATTTTTTTAATGCATTAGAACAATGTTTTGTTTTATTTGTTTACAATTGAAGTAAATGTTAAGTACTATTAAATATTCTGAACTGGAAATTTTCTACACGTTTGTTGAAAACGTGAGTAAAATCACCTTTTTTTAATTTAAAATCTTGAAAATCATCCTACCGTTATAAACCGTAACGCAATCCATCAACTGTAAGCTTTTGAAATACGGAATACCTTAAAATAAGTTTCATTTCATTTATTTTACTGGTAGCTGAATACTGAATAAAGTTGAATTTTTTAAATAATTTAAAACACGTCATGAACACGAGCTTTTATTTAAAAAGCTTTTTATAATAAAGCTTTGTTTTCAGGCGTTGTCATAACCGCAGTATACGCGAGCTTTTTATACTAAATTAAAAAGCTTTTAACCGTTTAATTCCAATTATATCGAAATTGCAATATTGTACGCTAAAAAATATAGCAATTTTTATTTATTCTTTTCACCCCAGTATTGACAACGATGAGGATATTTTTAACAGTAAACAACCCTCGGGGTCCGTTTTTCACTGGAGCTTATTTAGACGGGCAGTCGGGTAGCCTTACGTGACTGGAATTTTGCCAGACACTAACCCCATAGTCATTGTGAGTTATTATGATGCGGTAATATAAAATAAATTGGCGTCTCTGAGCTAAAAGAAACCAAACACACACCATCAATATATCACACAAAAGAAATCACAGAAGAAATAAAGAAAAGATATTCTTGAGTTCTATTATCTCACTTTAGTGTGTCCACACCTTTATAAACATATTTGTGAAAACTATATCTTGTCCACTGTAATGTAACCCCCACTTTAAGTGCTTTAGCATTGTATTGTTTTTTTCACTCACACACGGTATCAGCAGAATCCAGGGTTCGTGTGTTCAATAACGCATCGCTTGCAGTATTTCTTGACGGCGCGGTATCCGCGCAACGTGACCGGCGTGTCTTGTATGTTGAGCTGCGTGAGGCCGCGGCAGTAGTATGCCACCGCCTCCAGACCGTCATCACCCACCAGCTCGCAGCCGCGCAGAGCTAACTTCTTTATGTTAGGACAGCAACGTGCGAGGATCTAGAATGTGTTAACGGCATTAGAATTATGATTATACTAGGTGTTATGAAATAAAAAAACTTTATTTATTGTTTTCATTTGTTAAATTCTCAATTGCAAATGTCAAAATTTCTATTACCATAATAACCTTGCTTCCTTAACGTTTAAAGCTTGTAGTTTATGGTCTTTTACATATGGTTTTTTCCAATTTATTTACCCCTAAGTTTAATAGCATGAAAATACATAGCTTAAACCGTGGCGAAAGTGTAGGGCTTTTAATAAATAAAAAGATATTCAAATATAAGCTGTGGTTGCTGTCATCCTGCGCCACAAAGTAGTGTGTGTTTACGCTTTATTATAGTAGTATAGAGGAGTAACAGAGGTGAACTGACAAGTATTATTATTAAATTTGATATAGATTTATTGATCAGAATAGTAAGGTTTGAAATTTATTTAACTCTATTAAAATGCAGTTTCTCCTTCATCAAATCCACTTCCCCTTCCCAATATTTTATCAGAAAAGTATTAGGAAACAGAGGACTAAAAAAAATACTGCAAGAAAATCAGAAGAAACTCGAACTTCTTCACGCATGTCATCTGTGTTATCGTAGTATTGCACCAGTCGAGCCGTCCTATTAGATCATATTGTGGTCTACTACTAATAATATCCTTCCAGTTATCTTTCCATTGTTATTACAAGTCACCTGTAAGCCAGCTTCAGAGACATCAGTAGCGCCGAGGTCGAGCGCGCGCAGCCGGGAGCAGCCGCGGGCAATCGCCTCCACGCCGTCGTCGCCAACCGCCCCGCAGCCGCGCGCGTTCAGGTACCGCAGCTTGTAGCAGCGGCGCGTTAATGTTCTTATACCGGAATCTGACACCTATTTAAAAATAATTATTAATTAAATCTACACTAATATAACAAAGCGTAAACACATACTACTTTTTGGCGTAAGATGTCAGCAATTACAGCACATTTTTGAATAATACTTTCTTTAATAAAAAGCCCTACACTAACGACACACTTTAGGCTATATATTTTCACGCTATTAAACTTAGAGGTTAATAAATTGTAAAAAAAAAACCTTCACGTGGGAAAGCGACCATAAACTACAAGCTCCCACCATCAAGGAAGACAAATGTAATCAGTTAAATAAAATTTTCATAATTACACGAGAACAGCTAGTTAAGATATAATTAGAGTACACACAGTAGATATGAGGTTATACTTACATGACGCCAAAACAAAGCTTCATGCTGTTCAACATATGGTTAACTTAACGGCTTAAAATTAGAATCTGAAGACCCAAACGCTAGAGATAACTATTTAATGTAAGCATTTCGGATAGGGAGACAATTTGATTCACTTAGAAAAAAAAATGGATTAATTTAGTATAACCTCATCATTATAATGAATGCTAATTTCGCCAGTACTTATGCAGTGTTACATTTAATTCAAAGGGACTTGTTAACCCGAGTGCAGGTGACCAGTATAAGCTGACCTGTGAGCATTTAGCGACAGAAAGGTATCGTAGCGCGGGGCCCAGCCTTGCCAGCTCGTACAGGCCGAAGTCTGTGACGCCCGTACAGTCAGACACACTCAGCTCCTTTAGCGCGCAATACGACGGGATCCATCGTACGCCCGCGTCTGGAAACAAAACAATAACAGAATTAGATAAATAGAAATAAACTGAAAAAAGTTCTGTCTACAAGCAATTATTCCTTTACTAGCTGTCACCCACGAATCCGTTTAAATGAAAAAAATAAAACAAGTGGCCTATGTCTTCGTCCTGACTTTGTTCTACTCGTAGATCCATTTGGGTGGCAAACTCTAACAAACATCCATCCATTTATAATACTAGTAAGATTCATCAAAAAGACATTCTTCGTATTGACGTTCGCTATGCAAAGGAGTGTAGCTTATTATATAAATATTCCAATAAGACGGGCCACCGTGCAACAAAGGCTTCAGTCAAGATTCGCTGCAAAGATAATCTAATAAAGTCGTTGCAAAACTAAGCGAAGGCAATCACCCACCGACGCCTGTAATGCGGCGTAATGACGGGTTCATATTGATATTTAATGGTAAAATGACTGGCCGAGCCGCGCACAGATGCAAATATAATAACTGTGATTTATTAACGGACGCAGGACTTTATAGGTGATGATTTATGGCGCTGTGAACTTTACCTGGCCATATTTATTTGTATATAACAGCCACTTTGCTTTTATATTACGAAATATTTTCTTGAGAATATGGGGTATGTTATTCTCAGATTTAATTAATTTTAGATACTAATAAAACGACATTGAAGTCTCAAATTTGACACAGTTTTGACAACTAGATGCCACATGAACTAGGGCGTCGATTTCAATCAAAGAATGAATATGAGAAACCGTGTCGTGTTTGTAATGTTGTACAATATCAGGCAAAATCAACGCAATGCAACATCACCGTGATTTACCTGACGCCAACAATCATAACAACATAATACAAAATTTAGTACTAAGTATGATGAAAATATTTAGTTAAAGGGCTTATTACTAACTAGCTATTGTTCGCGACTTCGTCCGCGTGAAATAAAAAAATAACCAAAAAATATAGCCTACTGATAACGTAGTTTCTTAACGGTAAAATCACTTTGAAATAAGCCCAGTATTTTTCGAGTTACTTTAATACATACAAAATCTAAATATACAAATCTTTCCTCTTCATAATATTAGTATAGACTAACTGTGGCCCGCAACTTCGTCTGCACAATATTACGACAAAAAATAGCTTATAATATGCCCGTCTTATGTCAGGTACCCTTCAGTAAAGTCCGGTCAAAGTATGGTCAACCGTTTCGGAGGTTACCCGGAAGAAATGCGGCTCGCGGACCGACAGACAGACATTTTAAAATGCGATTTTCATTGTCAGTAACGCAAATACATAATTTTTCCAAAATCTGGGGTTTTTTTTTTATATTACATACAGACACTTCAATTTCATTATATGTATAGATAGATATATTACCTGTGACTAGAATACACCGTCTAAGGTAGAGGTACTGCAGGGAGGGGCAGGTGTGCAGTAACGCGCAGAGTCCGGCGTCACTCACGCCGCCGCAATCCGTCAAGTCTATGTATTCCACGGGAGGTCTTCTCGTTGCCAGCCTGCTCTCCAGCCACGCCCACTCAGGCCAGTCTACGTTCGGACATCCTGTGTAACATATATAAACTATGGTTTTAATTGATTCTACTGTTGTATGCAGAGCTTTGATAGTAATAGAATCATACTATGCTAGAAAAAGAATTAAATATATAAACATATAAACAACAATCAGTGTGAATTGTTACATTAAAATTAAATAAAAATACGACTAACAATAGTTATTTATAGCAATAGACGTATTCTTAGAGCAGGCGTACACCTTTCGATTGTCGATTGTTTCACAGTCCATTCAATTGTTTAGTTGCACAACTATAAATCGAGTAGTGTCCTCAATTCATATAAGCTCATGGAATTAAAACACGACTAAACAGTTGTGCGATAGTTTAGTCAAAGGTGTGCGACCGCACTAAGAAAACTTACAAATTTTTAGTTATTTATGGTTATTGATAATAATTCACATGTACATAGTTCTTACAATAAATTGTTCTAGTTTTAGTAATAATATTAACCATGCTATACCGTTGCCATATATTGAATTTTCCAATTTAATCTAAAACGATTTAACCTATCGATTGTCTGAACAAATATTTGCACGAGTGTTGCCGTATTTGGCAAACTAAACGTTCAATATTTATGAACGGCAAAGGCTTAGCGGGTATTTCTTAATATCTGTTCATAAAATATATTTGACTTCAATACAGTACAGTTAAGCTGCTAAATTCTCATAAATCATAACTATATTAAAAATATATTTTCGTTCTCCTTAATCAGATATTCATTTGTTGGCATGTAAGTTAATTAAAATAAAAAAAATAAAAAAAATAGTGTTTAATCCTTGTCAACACTACAAGCATAAATCAAAAAAAGTAATTAAACACAAAATAATGAGAAACGTAACAAATGAAATGAAAAAAAGAAAAAAGAAACATTTAAAATTAGCGTTGCAATGCTGACTGGATTGGGTCCTCGCTCAGCTATAAATGCTGGATGCTCCTATTGAAGTACCAGCAATTGACGGTATAACTTTTACCAAGTTAAATTTAAATTATCAAGAGGCAAAGATTTAATCTAAAATCTTATATCTCACAATTACTAGCCTTTATAATAACTAAGCGAAACACTATTCCATTAAAACTTCTATATTCTTTACTAAATTGAACGCAATTTTCGTCCTTTAATTTTGAAAACATACATGTAAGTAACTTCGTTATTTCTTTATTAGATTTTATTTGCTAAAATTAAAAAATGTTCTAAAAAAGCTGAAAAGAAATTTAATGAGCATTATTCTGAGAAAATGTAATTACCAGTCTTGAAAAGAATTGAAGTAATTAGGGAGTAAAAGTTCTAAGAAATAAAATCATTTATAAATAGTATGTTTCTGTCTCAAAACATAATACCAAAAATAATTTTAAAAACTCCATTAACTTCGAATGAGAGCGTTGATTTTATTAACAAACGTAGTCAATTATCCATCTTTAGTCTTCTGTTCATAATATAGTAAAACTTTAAATCAGAAAATTAAAAACCCACAATACTATAGTCAACTAACAATCGCAGCCCTTTAAAAAATAGGTATAGTTAACACCTTAGCTGTTTTAAGCTATGTATACATTTAAAATTACACTATAAGTAACTTTCGCCCGCGACTCCGTCCGCGTGAAATTAAAAGAACAAATGTAAGTATCCTATGTGTCATTTCAGGACATATTCTACATTTTCTACATCTGCACCAAATTTCATCGAGATCCGTTCAACAGTTTAGGCTACATTTTACATTTAGGTATTTATAATATCAATAAGATAATATTACCAGTGAGATCAAGGTGCCTCAAGTCCACCAGATCCGTGACGATAGGGGCGAGTGCTCTAGCATCCATACTGGCCGCGCCAGTTATCGCTAGGTGCGTTAGATTCCTGAATGTCGCTGCTAGGAGCTGTGCCCCTGGTACCGTCACCTGAAAACATAGAATTGTAAAAATGAGCAAAAAAGAACAGACTGATAACCTTATTAGGATGTTAGTTAACAATTTATATGAAATGCAAGAGACAGCAAGAAAAGAGTGAAGAAGGAAAGGGCCATGTCTTACTATGTACAATATGCAACTATTGCTAAAGATAAGTATTGAATGTAATTTGTAGAAAGAAAGCGTGAAATAGATGACCTTGAAGCGCGTATAGGATTGCTTAATAGGATTGAATAAACAGTGGAATTGGCTGCCAAACAATCGACAATCGCTCAAGTGTTGTGCGATAGTTCAGTCAAAGGTGTGCGTCCGCTCTTAAGATCAGATTTTAATTTAATCAATATTAAACAAATAGCTGTTCCCGTGCGGCTTCATCCGCATGAAATTATGAAAATTTTATTTTGTTGTTTACATTTGTCAAATTATCAATAGCAAATGTCAAAATGACATGACAAACCTTGGCAATCTCACTTTCTAGATGTTGGCAGCAACTTATGGTCTCTTTCCCACATTAGGGTTTTTATCCAAAATGTTTACCCTCTAAGTTTAATGGCGTGAAAATATATAGCCTAAAGCGTGACACAAGTGTAGGGCTTTCTATTAAAAAAGGAATTATTTAAAAAAATGCTGTAATTGCAGACATCTTAGGCAACAAAGAAATGTGTTTTTTCGCTTTATTATAATAGTATAGATAAAGATTTGTAGACAACAAATCAGGTGTAATCTTACTACTAACATATTAGTCATTGACGTTTTTAAATAATCGTTACTACGTCTCATACATAATTTAACCATTACAGTAAATCTCGTGATCATTGAACGATACGTGATTGAATTACCAAAGCAATGTTCTTATGAAAGTCCAGTTATGTGTTACTCTTATCGACTTGATCAATATTTACAACTTGGGAATTAATACCTTGATATTACTGTTTTCGCCCGCGTCTCCGTCATCGTGGTATTTAAAAAAAACTAAGTAGCCTATGTGTTCTTCCAGACTATCCTCTACATTTATGCCAAATCTCATCGAAATCCATTCAGACGTTTAGGCTACAAACTCTAACAAACATCCATCATTCCATTCATTCATCTAAACTTTCGCATTTATAATTTAACATAGATGTAACGTCCGAATAAAACAACAATTAAATATGTTGTGCGATTGTCGATTGTTTCTCAGCCAATTCAACAGTTTAGTTGCACAACTAAAAATCGTGTAGTGTGCGCATATAAGCTCATAGGAATCAAAGCGCGACTAAACAGTTGTGCGATAGTTTTTTTTTTATAACATAAGATGGCAAACGAGCAAGCGGCCACCTGAATCCGCCAAAATGGCGAAGCGACCGCTGCCCATAGACATCTGCAATTGCAGATGCTTCGCCTACCCTTATCCGACGGAGGAGACGCACATAAAGTGGATATTTCCCCTTCCTATGCATCTCCTCCATCGTCAAATCCACTTCCCCTTCCTATTCTCTCATAAGAAAAGGGTGGTAAAGAGAAAGGGACCTTAATTAGGCCTCCGGCACCACACTCATCAGACGAAACACGGCATTGGTTCCATTTCACGCCTGTCTTCTGTGTGGTCGTGGTATTACTGGGGGCGTGCCGGCCCATTCGTGCTAAGATGTTAAAGCGGGCACTACCACTGTTAGTTTACTCAAAGGTGTGCGCGGTCTTATCACGCAAGTCGCAATGTCAGCACGAATGAGCATATTCAATATCCTCGCCCATTAGCATTGCCTTCAACTGAGCTTTCCGCGAACACAACGTGACTTTGAAGCCGTTATTCTAAACAAAGGAAATATTTTCCGGTAAATTTGAACATACTGTGTCTTGTTAAAATTCTTCGATAATAGGGTCAAAAGGAATGTTTAGAGCAATCATTTTTTATTCTATTTTATTTATTTAGTCAGGATAATTACAATTTTCTTTAAAAAGTTTACTTTCTATTTATTATTTTACTGTAGAGGGAATAGGTAAAAGTGTTTTTTTTTTAATGTGTAAAATTATATGCATTTTAGACAGAATGAATTAACACTATTTTAAAAGTAAGGGCACAAAACAAATCTTATATTCAGGGCCACCAAATTGTAAATCTTCTAATAACAATCGAACGTTTAAATATGTGAGGAAAATACCGAATTTTGTTCCCTTATGACAGTGGCGTCATTTTAAATCTATCTGAGTTATCAGCTAGTGGACTTAGTATCCTTTAAAAACCCAGAATATGTACTTTCTTTAACATTTGTAGCTCCTATGTATATTATGAATGTCACTTTCTAAAGTTATATAAACATATGAGATTTCGTGGTAGTAAAAATGTCCTAATTAAAAGTTATCTTGTATAGGCGCCGTTTAATGAACGTATCCGGTAATTGGTATATTTAAGGCGTGGCGCTACCAACAGGTTTGTGATTGATTACTCTATTAAAATAACGTATGTTTAAACGAAAGTTGAAACAAAAATTTTATAAATGGAGCAAGTGATTTTAGAAAGTAATTAAATTTGGAAAAGAAATTTTTATACCCAGTACTTGATTCCCTTTCGGTACTTACGAAACAAAATTCGCAACCAGGTGAAAGAATAATCTACACTAATGTTATAAAGAGAAAAGATTTGTATTTTTTTGTGTACTGAAATAACTCAAAAACTACTGCGCCGATTTCAAAAACTCTTTCACCATTAAAAAGCTTTGTCATTAGTGAGTAACGTAGGTATAATTTTTGACTAACAAATTTCACGCGGACGAAGTCGCGAGAAACAGTGAATTATAAAGTTGAGAAGATGTTTTATAAGTTCGTCTTCTCTCAGAGCGGAGAACAAATAATTGTTAACGGCAAAGTTGTAGGCTAACATCTAAGATAGAATGCCGGTAAGGCGCAACATTTTTTTTATATATTAAGTTACGATTAAATGCATTTTATAGTATCTTTAATTTAAATTGTCACCTACTAAAACTACAAAACATACCACACAATTTTTGATCCGCCATTCTCTTGCCGCGGTGACGCAGGGACCTGCGCGTGCACCGGCGCAACGCGCTGCCAACTCCAATGCGCCGGCTGCACGTACCCGCCGCCACGGCTCCGGTTGCGCCGCCAACCGCGCCGCGAACCGCGCCCAGCGGCGGCATACGCGTGCCATGCGGCATAGCTCCGATATCTAGATAATTATAATAAATTAAATTCCAATAAGGTGCAACTAAGAACTAAAAGGTTGTACAAACTAGAGTGATAATGCAAGATAGATTAAGAGAACTATTATGTCATAACATAATTATTATGTCATCAAAAAGCTAGGGGTTTTTAAGGATAGTCAGATTTCTAAATTATTTAAACTTTTAAACCGTTCTGTAGTATTTGTATATAAAGGTTACATAAAGCTACATCGTAAAGTGTAGAGTTCGCAGCGATGCTATCTGATGGAACATCAAATCCAAAACGAATGGAAACCTTGAGTTGTTTCCAAATACCAATAATGTTATTGCGAAAACTCATTTGTTTTTAACAACTATTTGTAAAGAATATGTGCAATAAAAATATGAATGTAAAACTAAGAAATGTCGTAGTAATTTTAAGGAACATTTGCTTTATCGTTTTTATTTGTAGCTTAAATACAACAGAACTAACAATCCTCATTGTAAAAATGTCTTTTTTTCGTTTAATTATGTCTTTATAATTTTTGTGTATGTTATTTCTAAGTGATATTATGTTATTAAGGATTAAATTTTATTTTTTTTAATATAATCATTTGCATTTGTTCAATCTAGAGAACCGAAAAATGTAAAATACACTATAATTATGTAGCTTACATCTAAATACGAAAGGATCTTCAACCAAAGGGCATCACTGAGCGTGTTATCTCGTCTTCTTCTGGGCGGGCCGCAGTCTGCTAGCGTGTGGTAGCCCTGGTCCAGACTCAACTCGCTGAGGTCCGCCGCGAGGGACAGCGCGGGCTCCGGCGGCGGCGGGGGCCGGCGCCGCGCTCCGCCGCACACCCCCGGCCCGGAGCAACCCCCGCTTGACATCGTGCAGATCTGTAGAGAAAAAGATAATGAATGAACAAGAATAAAGTTAAATACACTAAAACGTCAATAGATGGCGTTGTTTAAAAAATTCTCGAAATGCAAAACTTCTCTTGTTTGCAATTTCAGTTTTAAATCTGACAATAAATGATTTTTATACCAGTATTATTATACAACCGCAATAATTAATTCCATACACAATGTTAACGAAACCTTAAATTTAATTAAGGATCTATTGTAATTTATAACAAACACTTAGCATGGGGTAACAATACTATAGTTCGGCTTTACGTAATTAAGTCGCCATAGTTCCCATGGTTATTGCTTACTGCACAATTACTTTAGTTTTTGTCGTGATTATTAAATAAAAAAAAAAAAACAAAACCCAATAAATCATCTATTTTCAATTACCACGAAAGACCAGCACATTTGCCGAGTGGTTTTACATAAATAGATAAATAAAAGAATAAAATAAATATACAACCGCATCCTACAATAAATAAATTTAATCTATAATTTAACTAGATAACAATATGCAATTAAGATAGACATATAGTAATGGTATATAAATATTAACGTATTAAAACTAAAGGTGCAATAAAGCAATAAAATCCAATTGCATGAACCAATCTAAACAACTCAATGTCTAACGTAGCACATAGCTGAATACATTGTCTGAACGACTCACGATTCAGAGAAGCAGCCCCATTCGCGCTGGATGGTTATAAAGCTGTCAAGAGGTTTGCATATCTAATTTACAGGTCAATTATCATTCCCACTGATGTGGTATGTGGGTAGAAACAATTGATTGTTCGTAGCTTCGCAGCAGATTCATACTGACCTTATTTTCCAATTAAACTTGTACAATGGCATCGTAAATCATACCGTGTCTTTGTTTTTAAATATCACTCATAATTTTTTTCACGCTTTTATTATCTTGAAGTAATTATCTACGTATTGATAACTTTGATAGGGTTTTTTGTAGTACATATTTAAAAATAGATATGGTTTATCAACTAAAAGATGTAATTTCTAATTTAACTATTGCCAGAGTAAAGACAAAAATCAGTCGGTATATTTATAAAAATTGCGAATTAACGCCATCTAGTTAAGATAAAAAGAACTATAAATAAGAAAAAGTAAATACGATCGTTAACTGACTTACCAACCATTTTGAATTTCCAAACATTTTAATTTTTAAATAATAACAAAAAAGAATTAAAGGAAAATTAAATATAAATTTAACTTATATTTTTATTATTACATTATTTAATACTCTCTCCGTCTAAAAGACTCCGTCCGCGTGGAATTAAAAAAAAACAAAAGTGAATAGCCTATGTGTTCTTCCAGACTATCCTCTACATCTATGCCAAATTTCATCGAAATCCGTACAGCCGTTTAGGTTACAAACTCTAACAAAAATCCTTCCATCCATCCATCTAAAATTTCGCATTTATAATAGTATGAAGTATGATTGTTCCAGAATTTAAAAAATAACTTGTTATACAGACTATGTTACAGAAACTGTCTGAATTTAGTTTGTCATAGTATGAAATGCAAAGTGCATCTTCTGCCTCAGTCGACCTCAATTAGCACTAACAAGGTTTGAATCAAATTCAGAAGCAATTTCACAAAGCAAACTCGACGTTCTCGGTCATGATTAAAATTGTGAATTATTCAGCCCTATTCACTACGTAACTGACACAAATTAACAAATTATCTTACTTTTTACTAGTTAATATCATTATAAAGAAGAACACATAGGCTACTCACTTTTGATTTTTTTTAATTCCACGGGACGGAGTCGCGGGCGAAAGCTAGTATTCCATATATTAATATCCAGATGTGTCCATTGAACATTATCGCTCGTTAATATCCCTCGTGTTAATCTAATCTAAGTAAGTTTGAAGACGCCAATTAAACAAACTAGTTAATTGCACTTAACGGATATAAACACATTCTTTATTTCGGCATTTAAACTTTAATGCGGATGTTACTTGAATTCTTTAGATTAAGTAAATTTTAAGTAAGTACAAGTAATGTTTTAATTGTTAAGAATGTCATATAATAATAGCTTTAACTGTGTTTTTTTGTTATGTACCGTTTTATTTAAGCTTATTATTGAACTTTGTGCTAACTTTAAGTTTAAAAATAAACGAGAGACGTGACCTGTCAAAATTACAAAGCTTTTAATAATCGATACAGATTGTCAACCGCCCACGCTTAAAAGTTCTGTAATCTGAGTCGAGCTTTGATCTTTTCCGACACTCAAATGTATTTATTGAACATTCACTTCCGCAAACATAAAATGAATGGCGATTACGATTTTAATAGGCGTACACACTTAATAGACCAGTCTAGAATCTAAACAATTGAAGGGGACTAGACTATGAAGTGCAAATTCAAATTTCTTAACAAAAAACAAGTATGTACTGTTAGGAACAAAATTAGCACCGTGCTGTAGAGTTGGCGCAACTCTAGATTATCGGCATAAACGTCACGTACCTAGCTGACAGCTGTCAATGTCATTAGAAGTATAGATAGATTGGTTCGCATCGGAGTCTGGCGAGAAGTATTGCTCTGAGTTTAAAGCGACAGTATCAATTAAATAAGTTGTCTAATAGTACCTGCACAGTTAACGTTTTGTCTACACACAATTTAACTGAACAGTCGAACTGTGAGACAGAACAGAGCGGATGTAGCGAGCTTTAGTCTACTTTCGTACTAACTCAAGGAAGTGAGAAACATAAGGGCCAAATTCTAAAACGAATTTTAAATACTTTGCTTAATAATTTGTCAAGCGTAAACTTTTTAATAGAATTTGAAGTTAATTTGGACACTGTTCCATATTAGAATGTTGTATCAATATTTATCCGTAAAAGTTTTAAATTAAGAACTAAGTAATTAAAGTGATCATTTCTAATCTTAAATCTTCCAAAATCATCTTGCTTCAGGTGAATCTATCGAGTTGTAAAAACATTTATCACGTCATAACGAAGGTTACTGCAATGATTCTGTCAATCTTCTGGATATCTAGGTTAATGTGATACCTTAAGATGGACGACGGCGCCAACATTCACTGAGCCCACGCATCGCCTTCGGCAAACCCGGCTTAAGACCACAAACTGAAGAATTCTAAGGACAAACTAAGTCTCTGAGGCAATAGCTCTTTATACGTTCTTTTACTTTCCAGGATTTAGATTTTGGACTCTTGAAAATAATAGTGGAAAAAGTTACCAAGTTCATTTATATTTTAAACCTGTTATTAGTTTTAGCAAGTAAATAAGTTTAAAATCTTTGCATCGTTAGTAATTTGTTGCCAAAATTAGTCATTGAAACATTGTCACCCTATAGTCCTACGCGATCACCTCGTCATCGTTCGTGTCGTTTAATCGGAATGTGACAAGGGTACTTTGGCACCGATTAATAAATCCACGCTTAGCTCAAAGCTAGATCGATGTGATTATTTGTAGTAATAAATCGTTTCAATATTCGATTGGTTACAAATTTCGACTATCGATATTTAGTGGTCAGACGGCCGTGGATCAAGTAATTGCTGTCATGTTTCGAAATAGAAGGTCTCCGATATAAATCATATTACAGGTTATTTTATGCAAATTATAAAATTTGATAATAGATGGACTTCGACGCTTTAAATTGTTTTTGTTTAAGAATTGTTAAATGGCTTAATATAATGTTACGAATAGCAATAATACTTTGTGTCTGCAGCCGAAAAATTGTTAGAAAAACAGTTTTATACTTTTCATGTTGAAAAACAGACGCAATAATAGTTTTAATACAAATGTTTGATAACGGTATTTAATAGTACAAATGAAGCTTAAATACGATCTTTATTCTTCTACATTATTATTAATATCTACATATATGAATACATTTTTTAATAAACCTTTTTTACAACTAGTTAATTTAATTAGCCTAATAATTAAATAAGATAAAATTGCTGCAAGAAAGAGACAAGATTTACTGAACAATAGCAGCATAGAAGCAACGTCGCTATGGTTACTTGGATTCTGAGACAATGGCAAGGGCCTGCATTTAAGCATTTGAATTTTAAATATTTGTAAAAAGGAGATTTTTAACGAATGTAAACAATAAAATAAAGTTATCTTTCAAAGTGTGATTACCATAATTTATGTAAGTACGTCATTCCGTAATCTTAAAAACACCTACATTACAAAATAGAAGAGAGTAAAATGCCAATGTGGGTGTCTCGGGACCTTGCGATTGATTGTTTGAAAAATGAATTTGCACTTAGCTATACACACTAAAGTTTTGTTATCATTTGAAAAATATTTTAACTATTACATTTTAAATAAGAATGCATAAAACCGTCAAATATTGAGGACTAAGGGCCTGTCTCACCAAATTGTAAATTGTCTGATAACAAACTGACATGGAAAATATGTGATGGATATACTAGATTTTCTTCCGTTATTTTATCTAACAGTGACGTCATTTTTAAGCTATCTGAGCCGCTATCCACAACTGGCTGGTGGGACCGGTCCTTTGTCTTCTTTTCAAAATAAAGAATAATAAGAGAAACATAATCACACAAAGGGAGTAACTTAAATTAGCACATAAGTTTATATAAAATAGATTTAACATTCAATTTAAAATTTGGACCCGAAGAAATCGCGCGTAAAAGCTAGTTAATAACAGAATAGAAACGCACAAGAAACGATTGTGAGATAAACAAATATTGTAGATGCTTTACGAAAAAGAAAAAACAATTATTTCATTTGAAATCGCAAGCAAAATAGCGTTAAAGTCTGGTTAATTGATTTATTTTCCGTAGCAAGTAGCAAACAAGTTTTTGTCAGGCTTCACTTCCCAATAAACTTTATAGCGTTTATTTTTTATAATAAACAAGCGGTCCTATTAGATCGCTGCTCGATCACGCGTTAATAAATCAGTTGAAGAAAAAATCTTTATCGCCCTGCCTTTAGTTACGGTTTTGTTTGCGTGAAGGTCATGTTGTTTAAAGATTAAACTCGATTACAAGTTCATAATTCGGTTAACAGACGATTTCTCAAAGGACAGGATTATATTGTACTGTATACTACTTTAGTCATTTCTTTCAGAAGTAGCTGATGCTCACGACTTCTTCTTTGTAAAATATATGCGGCCTATAGTAGTCTTTTTTTTATGATAAAAGGTGGCAAACGAGCAAGCGGCCACCTTAATCCGGCAAATGGTGAAGCGACCGCTGCCCATAAACATTTGCAATAGCGGATACATTGCCAACCTTTATTCGACCCAAGAGGAAACTCACACAAAGAGGATATTTTTCCTTCCTATGCGTCTCCTCCAGCGTCAAATCCACGTTCCCTTCCCATCTTTTTCTTAAAGGGTGGGAAGGAAAAGTCACTAACGTTGGACCGACAGCACCACTCACCGATAACGTAGATTTTTAGTCGTGAAACAATTTTTAAAATCAGCCCAGTATTTTTTACGTCATTCAAATACATGCAAAAATACAAATATTTCCTCTTTATAATATTAGCATAGTAGGATAGATAACTGTCACAAAATGTTAATCTAAAACACAATGTACCAATTTAAAGATAAAGTAATTCGCCAAACAATCATAAAAATTAAATGAATCAACCAATCTTTTAAAACGTTACCATTACAAAAACGAATTACCTCCAGCTACGTCCTTAATAATATTATAGAGTGTCTACAAAGCAAAAAAATACATTACTCCCTAACAAGCACATTGTGAATAGTCAAGAAGAATTTTAATAAGCAACAATATCAACCTTTTTGACGTAAAAGAACCTGGCCACTTATACAATTATTTAATTGATAACAAAAAAAAAATGCCTCAAGGTGTTACCAGCCAGCATTAAATAAACGTACTGGCATATTCAATTGCCATCTTTGGAAACACGATCAGATTAAAAAATAATTTGACTCATCGTCACATACAAATTATTTTATTTCAACCACACGAGAAGTATAAAAATAGGGCTATAATTATGCTGTGTCTTTCGGCCAAATAAGAAGCGACATTTAAATATGTTAAGATAACGATAAAATCCCTGTAAAATTTTTACGTTTACGCCGCTAACGAAATTAAAGATTCATTTTAATATACGGCCGTTTGTCACATATATATGTGAAAATTATAGATATTCCGCCACGTTTATAATTCAAACGAAAATCTTTCAAGATTACCCTTTCATACCCAACCCCTTAAATGTCTATCTTGTAATGAAATGCTGTGACAGCTCATTGAAATGTATCTTGCAATATTCACAGTTAGATGTCTCAATTGTGACGCGCCGCCATACAAGGCGAATTCCATACGTTTGTATCACCTTTCTCACGATGTCATTGAACAATATTACTGCATTCCATGGTGTTAAAGTAGGCAGTTGACGCCGTAAGCGATAGGTTAAAAGAATAGTTAAAACAATCAACTGTACAATTATTAATTTTGTTAGGCTTTCAAGAGAAATGAGTTATTATTTTTTTTAACATCCGAATCAAAAATAAATAAAAGCTACATAATTTGAAGATCTTAATTAATACTCTTAGCAAATGTTATCGTAATATATTAAATAAACATGATTATAACACGTGCTATAAATTAAATAATTCAAAATTAAGTAATAGATTAAAAGATAAATATAAAATTTTTAAAACGAAATCACGGGCGTATTCAAGAATGGTTACAAACGTTTGCGGCGACAAAACTAAACGATTATTCACCACGATACTGTTATAGCCAACTAATTTGAATCATTCACTTCATTTTGCAGTTATATTACTCGCAAACACAAATTTGACATATGACACATGACATAATTAAGAACATTAATAATAAGTCTATACTAAATAGCAAAGAGCGTCGACCAACATCTCAAGAAGCTAGACAGTTGGATTAAGGGCCCGATTCAAAAGGCAGTTGTTTTAGCACGCATTGTGAGGAGGTTACTGTCTCTGCAGCCCTAACCACTGGTTGCTTGAGTCATCGGATTCCGCAACCGGTGTATTATATATTAAATAAGCAAATAAAGATATATGGGGAAAAAGTCTATATCAATCAGTTCTAAATGAGCGCATTTATAAAACTATCAGAGTACTATAGAAATAATTTATAAACTGATTCGAGTTTACATAGTAGGGGATAGTGGATAGATAAGAACTATCACATCGTATCCAAGTCGAAGGCAAACTGACAGGTAGCGTGTTAGTTCTTCATCCTTAATTAACTTGGAAGTTTCGAACGGGATCATTCGAGTTCGATACATTACGCAGATAGCGTTAAAACGGGCCACTATACCGACATTAACCTTGTGGAATTATAAAAATAAATGAGTTTTGGTAAGTAACTATGATAAATGAGCCATATCTATGACGGGACGTCAAGTAAAAGGTGAATATAGTCCATGATCCCTCGTTAACATATTTTATTGATATTTTACTTACATACAAGCTTTCGCCCGCGACTCCGTTCGCGTGGAATTAAAAAAAAAACAAAAGAGAGTAGCCTATGTGTTCTTCCAGACTATCCCCTGCACCGTTTAGGCTACAATCTCTAACAAACATCCATCCATCCAAACGATATTATTTATGATATTAGTATGATTAAATGTTATTGGCATATTCATTAGCCCAGCAAATTAGCAAAAAAAAGCCTAGGTGTATATCAGGGTTGTCTTTAGTAATTCATTAATAGTATGTTTTAAGCCTAAGTTCAGCATTGGATGACCTAAGGTTGTCAATGATGATTATATTTTATTCTATATAGTGTATTACTTCGTAGTGTATTAACACCCTTCGAGAGAGTGCCAAGGAGAGTGGTCGCGACCCTCAGGAATGAGGAAACGATCCGGAGAGAGAGAGAGAGAGAGAGAGAGAGAGAGAGAGAGAGTATTACTAGTTGCCAGAGATTTCGTCCGTGCGAATTTAAAAAACTTTTTCTAATAATACAGCGTAACTCAGTTGTAATGTTGTTTGGTTCTCAACAGTGGAAGAATTGTTCAAATCAGTTTAGTAGTTTCGAAGCCTTCAATGGGAACAAAGAACTAATCATTCTCTTTATAATAGTAGTATACAATTAATTTTTCATACGAACTAAATATATTTCTTTTATTCACTGGTTTTCATTTGTGTGAAAAACTGTAACATGAAACAGTGCATTTATTCTTTAAAGGAACGGTGTAAAAAAATTCTCTAAGAGTCTTAGCAACTAGTATTTCCTTTAGCTGGATTCTAAGAAATCTTATAAGTCACAAGTTGCTTGGGCAAGAAATAGTTTACGACAAGTATCGAATGGCTGGTTCGAGTTCGGTTTGTACTTTCACAAATACACCATTAGCTTCATAGAGTTATGTTCGTAACAATCACAGTTTTCTCAGTAAAAATAATGTTTAATACTATAATCTATACTAATATAATAAAGCGTAAACACAATACTTTGCGGCGTAGGATTTCTGCTATCACAGCATATTTTTGGATAAATATTTCTTTAATAAAAGCCCTACACTTACGACACGCTTTGTGCTATATATTTTCACGCTATTAAATTTAGGGTGTAAATACATTGGAAATAAAACCTCCATGTAAGAAACCATAAACTACAAAGTAATTTTGACATTTGCTATTAAGAATTTGACAAATGTAAACAATAAAATAAAGTTTTTATAATTTCATGCAGATGAAGCTGCACGGAAACAGCTAGTTTTAAATAAATGAGTTTGCAACAGAAATTAAATTAGAATTTGAACACGTAACCACGATATGATATTGGATAGTGTACTGATAACTTGGGTTTTTACTACCCACTTCTATATAAAAATCTCGTCTAATATATAATAGTACGTCACAGTTTATTGCAACAAAATATGTACAGTCGCGGCAATCTGCGGTGTTCCACTTTAGAAAAATTGCCTTGTTCATTGCAACGAAACAAACTCCGCCTTACAAATAACTAGTTAGCAGTGAATGCAAACAAATAGATAATAATAAAAACTAGCCGTGTATCACTATCCGATTTTTATTGTACAGACACATTTATAAGCTGCGTTGTATTTTGTTTCGCGTCTCGTTTCATTGTTCAAACGGTTAAACCTTTTAAGGTGAAAGACCGACAAATTCTCCGATTGTACAACATTGCAGCGTTTGCCGCTCAACTATAGTTTGTCTAAATAAGATAGATTAGTGTGATAAATGACGCATATGAAGAATCGCATTCAATTTGTATGAAGGCAAATGCCATACTTAATAGACAGGTATCGAAGTGACGAAACAAACACACACAGCGAACAATTTTGATCGATATTCGGTTTAAATATATATCAAACTCAACTAAAATTATTATTTTCTTATTCACTAATTTAGAGGACAATTCTAGTATTGATTATACTGTAGAGAATTTAACGATGACAGAAATAATAGCGAAATCCAATTCGATTACGTACGGCTGTAGTAGTAATAAACATTTATTTACTGTCACTAATTGTTATGGTCATTATTAATTTGAGAAAACAGTGTTTTTTTTATTTCATTAGTTATAACAATAAATCTATCGATTCTAACTTCTATAAGAATGAAAATCGAAAATCGATAAGATTCATGACTGATTTTACACAACCCATCCCTACTAAATTTCAAATGAATTGTCAAACTAATCTAAGTTTTTTAGACACACTACTTGGTTAAAAACGTTCGACTCAAAGTTGCAATTAAATAATTTACAAGCAAAGATTGAATGATCTTATACATCATAGCACAGCAACGTTCTATTTTACACTCAGAATTGCAGCGCTAATGGCCATTAAAAGAGCGATCGTTTACAATTTGTTTACATGACGTTAGTACAACCTTTAATTAAGCTCTGCACAGTTTATCTACGCTTTGAGAACATTTTGCAAATAACTGCGTATTTACAGGATAAATGTATTTTCTAGAAACTAACATTACACAAACGATATTGTTGATATCAAGATAAAATTGATAAACATTGATTTTAAACGACAATCTCCCCCATTTTGCTTGTCACTTGAATATAAGAAACATGGTATGTTTAATGCTAGAAAAGATCGAAACAGATTTAGATAGAAACTCTGTTTAAAACAATCTAAAGAAAAAGAATCAAAGTGCTTTGGCATAACGAGAATGCATCATTCCTACGCTGTCAGTTAACACGCCTGTTTTATGGCCCCATTGGGATGGATTTAGATTGCAGCCCGCTCTATGCCCTTGTATGCATTTCTAACAAAATAAAATAATATACAATAAGATATAAATGGCACGTTTTCAATCAATTTTATATCCTACTTCTTTAATTATTTTGGAATTGAAAAGTCAAACAAATGTATAATTTATTTAAAAAAAATTAAAAGCTTTGTAGCCCTGTTCGCTTATAAATTAACTAATCTAGTTTTAATTTTACCTTTTTGGTTAGTTTCGGATTCATAGGGTTTTTAATTTACGAATTGATGTGTTTCTTATCTTATAATTTCAGTAATTGAAATAAGAAAGTAGAAATTAAGCATACAACAGAAATATTATAAAAAGAAAAGATTTGATTGTTTGTTTGTATTGTATAGGCTCTGATACTACTGAACCGATTTAAAAATCATTAGAACGCTGAGAACATTATCACTGAGTAAAATAGACTATATTATATTACAACTAAACACCGAGACAAAGCTGGAGCGGATTGCTAGTATATTATTATGTATACTTCTATACTAATATTATAAAGAGGAAAGATTTATATTTTTTTATTTATTGAAATAACTGTTACTACTAGGCTGATTTCAAAAATTATTTTACTATTAAAAAGCTATGTTATTAGTGACTAACACAGGCTATATTTTTTATTCTAAATTCTATAATATTCTAAATTCACGCGAGCGAAGTCGCGAGCAACAGCTAGTATTATCTCTGCGTATAAACTTTCCTTTCAATTCATCACCTGAGCAACACTGCGAAGAATCTTGATGTCGACCGTTAGGTATTAAAGGCATGGGAATATTTACATATGAATTTAGTAACATGAGCTTAGTTAAAAAGGAACACGACGCACGGCGTGACATTCTTGTCCCAATTACTGACACCGGTTTGTATCGCGGTTGATATCAAAATGCTACTCATAGATATTATACATTGTTCACGATATATTTTATACAATTAAATATTTAAAATAAAGCCGTTAATCTATATTTGTACTTCTATATTTATCTTTACTTCTATACTAATATAATAAAGCATAAACATACACTACTTCGTGGCTTACGATGTCAGCAATCACAGCATGTTTTCGAATAATTCTTTCTTAAAAAAAATCCCTACACTTACGACACGATTCAGGCTATATATTTTGACTTTTTTAACTTAGGGGCTAAATAAATTGGAAAAAAACTACCTGTGGGAAAGGGACCTTGAACTACAAGCTGCCAACATTATATTATCGTAACAGTAATTTAGACATTTGCAAATTGAGAATTTGACAAATGTAAACAATGAAATAAAGTTTTATAATTTCATGCGGATAGAGGTACAGCTAGTAAAAATATATCTGCGAAGAAATTCAATGTGTGTGAAGTCAAACAGTTAAAATACATTACTAGACAAAGGGTTCGTGCATTTTATTACATAAGAATGCCAACACTGGTGCTATTTTATTCAATTTCCATGTTAATGACTTGAGAAATGCAATCTCTAGTCACGATAAACGCTTTGCATATGATTGCGTCTTATACCAGTTTGCTTGTAGTAATTGAATCTTGTAACTGGGTGTTGGGTATGGAGTAGAGCTATTTAAGGTAATAAAAACATATCTCGATCATTCAGATCCCATGATTTAATTTCTGATTGGATTTTGTACTGAAGATAAGTTCTGATGTAAATCGATAATCTCTTAGTTACAAATGCTGGAATACGGTCTGCAATTTTTGCATTCTTCTTTCTTAAAGTACCATCTTCTTCCGAAGTTCGGCGATCATTAGGGCGACTATCGTTCTTGGAACCGCGGCTCTGAAAAGTGAACGGGTGCTCTTCCCATACCACTGGCGTAGGTTTTTGAGCCAGGACGTTCTTCTTCGACCTACACTTCGCTTTCCGTGGATCTTTGCATTAAAAAAGGTTTATTTAGAGTAATGTACTAATCATAAAAAGTTTGTCGTAATATGAATTGCAACCGAATTCTGAAATTATATTCAGCAATGGCGTCTTCATTGATAAGGCAACGTTTATACTAAAAATATCATGAAATTTTTGACGTCTGATAGTTTTAAAAATGCACTTAGATAGCGATGTGTTTAATTCGTTTCAGAATTCGGCCGTTAATGCAACTTTTTTTAATTCTTTGATTATTATTGACTAATTTTATAAACGGAAAAGATTTTTATGTATTGAAATAACTCAAAAATTACTCGAGCGATATCAAAAATTCTTTCACCATTAAAAACTACGTTATCATTGAATAACATAGGCTATGTTTTATTACTATTTTTTAATTCCAAATGGACAAAGTCGCGAACAATAACTAGTTACCCAATATGATTATTCTAATCTTCAGATTTATTTTTACATTTATAAAACCGACCACCCAACTACTAAAACATAATATTAAAGCCACAGAAATGTTTAGTAACTAGAAGCAGTCGTCTATAATTACATCGTCGGTGTCTACAATGTCGTGAGCATTTTAAAACCAAATAAAACGAAGTAAAAATGTTATAAACGCTCAACAGGCTTGAGTAATAATGTTCGTAGAAGTGGTCGTAGCATCGGCTTCTACGGAAAAAAAAAGCGTAATCATCCTTAATCGTTCGGATCGACGTATCTACATGCCATTGGGCCACTAAAATGTGCCTTCACATAATTCGTATTCTTTGATCCTAGTTAAACGATGTCGATAATTATGACTCAGAGATGATAATTGCTAAGTCACTTATGCTGGGTTTCTAAAGTTTCCATTTATCACAAGCTGTTGCCCGCGACTTCATCTACGGACACTACTCTTCGGTGAAAGTCGAGTCGGCCCAGCCGTTTCGTAGATTACCTGGAATAAACGCGACTTGCGGACAGACAGACAAATATATTAAATTCATGTGGTTTCGACGCATTTCTTGAAGTTATCGTACCAAAAACACTAACGAATGGTTAAAAGTAGCTAAGAAACCGGAGATAAGACTACTAAACACATGCTATTAAGATTTTTTTTATTGTAATCCATCGTCCAAATGCTTTATTTTTATTTCCATGAATGGTCGATTTCCTTATATGTTTTTTTTTTCATACATAACTAAAATCTTATAATACTTATCAATTTAATTTTCCCAAAGAATTACATCTTTTACTAGTACCTTTGCATAAAATTACATGTTAATAAACAGGATAAAGCAACATTTTATCGGCCCAACTATCTTCGTCCACGATTCCCCCGAGGCGAAACTGGGTGCAAAATAAAAATATGAATGCAAAGACGCATCGACAATACTTAGTATGTACAACTAAGTACATATACAACGAACGTACATGAACGAATACATGATACGAATGTACACTTATTAATTTGTAAAACCTCGTATTTATAGTTATTTATATAAGAAACGATTTTTTACCGTAAAAGACAATTTTATACCTTACTAGCTGTTGCCCGCGAATTTGTCCGCGCAAGATAAATAAAGTAGCCTATAACATGTCCGGCTATGTTAGCTACCCTTCAGTGAAAGTACGGTCGGAATCGGTCAACAGAACAAACGCGGGAAAAAAATTAAATGCGATTTTCGTCATCAGCAACGCAAACACATCTTCACAAAATCTGGATTTTTTTTTAACATTACAAACAGACACTCTAATTTTATTATATAGATAGATAGATTTACGAAATTAATAATCCAGCCTAGTCTATTAGTTTTTGCTCTTGTATAGACCAAAGTACAAATAAATATAGCATATAGCTAAGTAGCCGAATTAAAAGCGGTCGCACACTTTGGACTAAACTATCGCACATCTGCTGTGCGATTGTCGATTGTTTCGCAGCCAATTTAATTGTTTAGTTGCATAAACATCGAGTAGTGTGTGCAACACAATATAAGCATAGGACGGGACTGAATAGTTGTGCGATAGTTTAGTTTCAGGTGTGCGGACGCTTTAAATGTATTTCTGCCGCAGTTAAGTCGAACACAACACACTTAAAGTGCCTTCGCAGAAAATTTTATAGCAATAATAACGTTTTATAAAAAAAAAATCAATAAGGATGTTCATTATCGCTTTTTAACAGGATATTTAACAAGCTATACCCTTGAGATGGGAGCTAAGAGCTATCAGAGATTTAATCCGGACAATTAGTTTCTCCGGGCACGCACGCATCTATTATAATATCAACGTTTATGTCATACTGTTGACACGTAAGCTATTAAAATTAATAGCCGTTGCAAAATATTTAATGTAAAAGCAATTATAAAAACCATTAACGAGTTTTATTGTTAAGAAATCACCTACGATATAGCTTATCTATACATTAAGATTTATTTTCATTAACATAACGAAGATATAATCTACAATCGGTAGATTAAACGATACACATAAAAAGATCTATTTGAAATGCCTAGCTTACCCTTTTCGCTACGAAGGGTCGGCACAGTATCTGCTGCTCTTCTATACATCTCTATCAGCCGTCATATCTGTATAATCCATTCATACTTTCTCTCTTCCTCAACCTTTGAAATGTCTACCACTCCTATTTCCAACCAAAACTTCCTTGTCCTCATATAAATTTTTCATTTACTAAATGGAAAGCGTATTTAGAAAAGTCATAAGCAGTTTTATCTTCTTTAATCTGGTCTTTACCCTTCCCCACATGTAGTTATAATATTTTTGCAATAATAAAAAAAAATCAAGGAAGCAATAACGTGGCAACACAATAAGCTACATGAACGAACACGTCGGGTAGGTACTAAATTAACAAGAAAGACCTGGTACCCGACCCGCGGGTCACATTCCCGAGAAAATGGCGGCTGTAACTAATATCCTGTCCATATACAATGCATCAACGATCGTACGAGATTAAAATTTCACGAAACGATTTACGGAGAGAGATAGAGTAGCTATTTGGTGTCTATGGCCTTCGGCTGTACGCCTTATACAAAGTATCAGCAAATTAATCCATTCTATGTTCTATGCTAACGGCAAGTCTTTGAAACATGATAGAATTAAATTAGAAATATCAGTTTAGTTTAGTTTTATTTCGCATGAAGAAAAAGGCGGATTGCTGAAGGATTTTTCTGAATATGTTTTTGGTGCAATAATTTAAATTTGGAATAAGGGCTGAATAATGAAACGAATCTTAGTCACTAATTCATAAGCGTCGCTTACAATCTGACAGATGTCAACATTTAAATGAAATTTTAAATTTAAGTGGCCTTATTTAATTGTCGTTTCAGTAATTGACCAATAGTACCAAATATAATTATGGTATAGTTTACTTTTGCAATTTCCAAACGGTATTTAAAATACAGAAAACGTAAAGATAAGCAGAAAGAAAGAACACGATTTGCGATGCAAAGATTGTGACACCAACGGGAACGACAGACAGGCAAATCATCCATATCGTTGACAAGTAAAGAATGTTAACATAACGCGTTTCCATTTTACACAAGACATCAGCGAAATTATTTAAAATCATTGAGATTTCTTAAAGTCATTAAAACTGAAGTTAAATATAATTTATTATAACACAATGTAAGCATTTAAATCGATTCGATCGAAGTTTTTGCAATTACTTGAACGCTACTTAAAATGTCAAAGCAAAGAAACTAATGACGTAAATAACAAAAGGCCATTCCGCGTAATTCATCTTGTTGTCAATTTCCCAACTCGCGAACGTGAATCGGAATTATATTAAAGCTTATTTTATTTTAGCCTTAAACCGAAACAGGCGTAGTGATTTACGCTCGAACATACTTTCCACACCACAAATTCCATTATTTATGAGCACAATCCAAAAGCAATAATCGAAAGGACATAAAAGAGGCCGATTAAATGACATTGTCGTAAAATTTGGAAGTCGCCTTAAAGTATGTGGCAACCAAAGAGCTCGTAAACTTTCCGACACGTTTCCCGCGAGAACGTTTCATGCGTCTCCATCGTTTAAAAGTTCCTTCACCTATCGTGCCGTAAGCGGTCCAATGGACACTTTTATGTTGCTTGCTTGATTTACAGTTTGAAAAATGGCATTCTAGATACGTTTGACGCAATTCTGCACCTGGACTTTTAAGGTGGTAACTGACATAAATCTGTACGTTACATTTATGTAGAGAATTGAATAGACAGAGGTAACATATTCCGGTTTTTTTTCAATTGTTTTTGTAACAATCCAAGTGCTAGGATAATTATTCCTCTTAACGTCTGCGATGCAATGTCGACAAAAAAAGATATCTCTTTAAAAAGTTTAAGTCATCCACCACTGTTCTAGCTCTCTGTTCACCCATTCTCTCTCATGTTTTAAGTGAAATAATTTAAATTTGGAAATGAGACGGCTGAGTAATGAAGCAAAAATCACAGCTTCGTATGCGTCGTTAACAATCTGACAGACGTCAAAATTTTAGTGGAATCTGTATTTAAAACAGCCTTACTTAAGAAACTACTGCATAGTTAAATGTTCCAATATTTGACCAATAGTATCAAATGTTATTATGGTATAGTTTACTTCTCTCGTATACTTGTCTCTATCCAATGTTAAAGTTCTTAGTGTTTGTTTCGTAAGTTGGAGAATCCGAGACGTACTGCGTGGGAATATAACAATTACCAGCCACTCATGTCGAAGGTATTTCACGTCTGTCAGGCGCCAAATCCAACTATTAATTAACGATAAGGTCATCGATTACTCAAAATCACCACGTAGGCGACAGAGCACGGCCCTACAGACAATTACATAGATTGTACGTTCATAAATCATGATGAAAGAAAGTAATTGTACCTATCTGTGAGTCATTTTGTACTTGTGATTTACGAATCGGCGAACAGACAACCGGACAACATTTGTGTGTAATGATTAATTTGAAGTAATGCAAATGCAACGATGTCATAATGTCAATTCTTTAATTATTTACTAGCTTTCGCCCGCGATTCCGTCCACGTGGAATTAAGGAAAACAAAAGTAAGTAGCCTTTACGAATGTTATAAAAAATGTTATAATATACTAATATACTAATGTTATAAAATATAACTCAAAAACTACTGGGACAATATCAAAAATTCTTGCCCCATTAAAAAGCTGTTTACACTGAATACATGGCTTTATTTTTGTTATTTTCTTATTCTACACGGACGAAGTTGCGAGCAACAGTTAGTACAAAATATTATTTAAAATGCGATTCCAATAAACTTTAACCAGCACATCAAATACCATTACTCAGTTACAGAGTTTTACGCTCAACGCGGTTTGCGCAAACATTTACGCGAGCCGGGCATTCAGCACACCTCTAATTACGCGCTCACCGCACGCGTAAACGGACACCGCAGCTACCGGAGTCTCCACTCTGGCAGAAGCACAGAGAATACGTATACTTATTTTATCAAGCGAGCTGAAAGCGTTAAAAAAACCGTTTATCTATACTAGAATTATAATGAAGAAAGATTTGTATTTTTGTGTTTTCGTATGTATTTAAATAACTCAAAAACTACTGGGCCAATTTTAACCTTAAAAAAATTCTTTCGCCGTTAGAAAGGTAATTTATTTGTGGCTATATTTATTTCATTTCACGCAGGTAAAGTCTCGAGCAATAGCTAGGATTATAAACTAATTGGAATAATTATAAATCGTAATACAGTTATACATATCATAGATTTCTAAACTATACTAATATTAAGAGGAAAGATTTGTATTTTTGTATGTATTCAAATAACTCCAAAACTACTAGACGGATTTCAAAATTTTTTCACCATTAAAAATCTGCGGTATTAGTGAGTGTTAGTGAGTGTAGTATTATATTACTAATAAATAAGTAGTAATCAGAGAAGATATTAATTAATGAGACTCGATGAGTCTCTAAAAGATTCCTTTAAAGTAGATTTATTTAGAGACAAAGTAACTATTAGATTCTGAAAACGACAGTTCATGTATAAAATAGAATCGAAAAAGACTTGAGAACCAACACACGTGAGTGTTTAAAGATAATCTTGTTTTCAAGAAGCAAATGCCAATGAAAGTAATAACCGAGCGTCTATTATCGTTACCGCGGATGACTTACTCGGCAATCGCCTTAAATAACGTCATAGGTCTATTACGGAGTTAGCAGGTACCAGGGGCGCAGCGCCCGCGGCGGATGTGCGACCAATACCGAGATATGATCACGAAATGCTAACAAATCGAGTATTCGCTGCCTCATTACCATATTTACCTGTTCCGGAGATCCGAAGCCGCGAACGACCTAACTGTTGTACAAACTAAATGTTAGAAGTCATCCTGTCTGCATCTATAATGCCACGTTTTATATTGCGGATTAAGGAAACCAGTTTTTACTTGACAGGATCCTGGTTAGTGTTTTTAAAATTGTCTTGTTAGTATTTATAGTTTTTATTTCATTATCGATGGTATGTGGGTGGTTCACTGTAATACTCGTATTCTGTATCAAAGTACGAACGTTGAAATTATTTAGTAGTTTAGCCACATCTTACTAATATTATATTCGAAAGGTTAGATGGACGGATGGATGTATAAGTTTGTTGCTGAACAGATCTCGATGAAATTTGCCACAAATGTAGAGGATAGCCTGGAATAACACGTTAGCCTACTTTTGTTTTTCTTAATCCCACGGGGATGGAGTCGCCAGTGAACTTAAAATCAAGAACAGCCCCCTCTGTTCTACGCCTGCTTATAATATATAAATATTTATTGCACTGCATTGCAATGCATTGCAATATGTCGTGATGCATATAATCCGATCGATTTACTATGTATCATTCACATCATAAAGTTTTATTGAAAAATGATATCTATAAAGCAGTCTTAGTAAAAAAGTCGAAAGCATTCATTCTAGAAACCACGAACAACACAACACAGAAACGAGTCGTAACCGATTTTGAATATCGAACTTATCACTTTTCTATCTAAACCATAATTCAGAGCTCGAAAATCTAATTATCTACGTTCTCAAACTAACCAAACACGCATATCAGATGTAGAGATCCGACAGGGAGTGAAAAGAGACGAATAACGAATACACACTCAGTTACATTTCCCGTTCCCACGAAATCGACCACAATAGCGTGAGTTGTATAGGTTAGACGAAGGATGGGTTTTGGCACGCGAACTGAATTGTTAATGTATGTGGAGAGATAGCGATACAGTGTGCTTAATTTATTCACACCGGTGAGACAGCATTGCAGTCATGTGCACGGGGCACGGTAGCCCAGACTAGAACATACTGTAGACCACATCTTCGATTTATTAATACACTTCGATACTTATGAAACAACATTTTCTAAAACAAAATAGTCGGTTCGCTCGTAATTTCATTTCTAGTAAATATCGATGTTAAATCAAATCGATTTTTTGCAATTAGAAAGTCACACAGCTCTAAAAAGGCTTTGCCAATCCTATAAAGTGAAAAAATGGACCAATTAATAAGATAAAAAAGTTAAAAAAAACTATTCAATCTACGTTTTACTCTATGAGAATAATAAAGAGACGTCCCAACTTCGCATATTTTTATACGTTAACTAGCTATCGCACGCGACACCGACCGCGGGGTTTTAAAAAAAGTGAGATTATGTTATTAAATAGTTATTACGTAGTTCGGAAACGCATTTCATGAATTTATCGAAGCAATAACACTAACGAATTGTTAAAATTAGCTGGGAAATAAGCCATAAGTACACAAACCCGTATAGATATTCAATCAAGTTAAATTCCTTACATCAAAAAGCATTAAAAAAGTTTACACTAAAGTCCCACGGTACAATTCATGACATAATCATGAGAAAGTATTAGGACTTGAGCAATTTGTTTCCAGTCATTTCTAAAAGTGGTTCAATTCCCAATAAGGTAACAGAAGTTAATTTATGGACCAATTATCTCGATACATATTTCCTATCGTCGTTTTAATGATCAAGCAATGTTTAAACACCTACATATAAGAAAGGTATAGAATTTTAACGACGTTTTTATTATAAGATAGTTTCATGAAAATTCCTAAGACGACAGGGTTCTCATATTTAAAAGCTTTCTTAGTAGTTCTGTATCGCAAAAAGACTTTTATAGAAACAGCTCGTGCATAAATTTCTCTTAAGTATTTACTTAATCTTTGAATTGTAATATACCTGTAAGTAAGCGGCTTATAATCTTAAATTAGCAACTGCCTGCTATAACTTTACAAGTAACGAGATTAACTTTTACTTCAATACTTCGCTAAAAAGCTGTTTTCAAACTAATTAAGTTACCCTTTTCAGATAAGATAATAACTTATTTACATATGAAAGTAGAGCAGCATTTATTATTGCTTACAAACTTTCTGGAACAAAATTAATATTTAACTAGCTGTTGCTCGCGACTTCGCCCGCGTGAAATTAAAAAAAATAATACAAAATGTAGCCTATGTTACTCAAAGATAAATTTCCTTTCTAATGGTGAAAGAATTAAAAACGGTCCAGTAGTTTTTGAGTTATTTCAATGCATACAAAAATACAAATCTTTTCTCTTTATAATAGATTATAATACAGGGAGCCCCTAAAAGAGGGTAAAAAATAATAACTAACCGGCCAGCAACATATATTTTTATTCTTAAACGTAACCTTTTTACCTAACCTCTTGTATCAAACCTCCTTTGTTGATTCAATTCGACTTCAGTATTACACTGAATACTTCTTGACTAACTTCTGAGTTCTTCTTAAGCCTCTTAATGCTGTTGACTCTCTTTCTAAAGTGAAAGCCAACTTATTTACTTAACATAATCGCTTCTGAAACTACGCGCTAATGTAGACCTTTTATCTCAGACATTGCAGTTCACGTCAATGTATTGAAACGTGATGTTTAATTGCCCGGTGTGTAAAGGAAACTGTTGCTGATACAATAATAAGATAAGGGCGCGGTGTACACTAATCTAGTTAATTTTAATCTGAAACCATTCACTCCTAAGCCGTTTCGTTGTAATGGAAACACGGCGACCACGTCTCCTGTTTATTGTTTTCGTAATACAACTATACACTGCAACTTGAATACAATGTAGAGTAAATTATCTATATCTATACTAACATTATGAAAAGGAAATATTTGTATTTTTGGATTTTTGTATGTATCGAAATAACTCAAAACTACTTAGCCGATTTCAAAAAATCTTTTACCATTAAAACGTTACGTTATCAGTGAGTAACATGGGGTACGTTTTTAATACTATTTTTAATTTACACGGGCGAAGTCGCGGGCAAAAGCTAGTATACAATCAGTTATAACAACGTGTATAAACATAGATATTCTACAATCTAGATGTTAGAGAAATATTTTACAATGTTGTAGTTAATCGTAATCATACTGTAAAGTCTTTTCAAATTTCTAAAGCCTAACAAAAAGAGATTATATATTTTTAATGAAAAAATAACTGGAATAATGCAATTCTTTTTTTTATTTCCTTTACTAAGTTATATGCGCGCAGTTTATGCTGCGGGTCCCTCATCGCATATGAACCAGTTAGACGACTACGTTCCGCACCCTCTTGTCTCATTACAATTGTTTTGCCACTCATTTATTATGGAATAAATAGGCGATAATGAGAAACGCAGTCCCACTTGACTCCACAACTATTGTATTAATTGAATGCAGTCCTAAAGACATATAATCAACAAAAACGAAAATTCACAGTTGTTACTTTTCTATGGTGGAACAAGAGTAGACTATACTCGTAGTCTCCCTAATCTTGAATATTATTGATTACAGAATTGTTGACCACTACTAGTAGTAGTAAATTACTAGATTAATTACCTACTAATCCGTACTTTCAAATAGTTTTGGCAGAGATGCTAAATTATGACGTCATTACTCGATAATTAAAAATTTAAACGGCGTGATAAAATGCAACTCTTTTTGTCTATGTTTGTAAATTGTGTACTTTAAAGTTAAAAGTATAGAGGAGGAATATTGTAATTAATTAACTTACCTTTGGAGCACAACAGCTTTTTTTTGAGTTGCAATCTACACTAATATTATAAAGAGGAAAGATGTGTATTTTTGTATGTATTGAAATAACTCAAAAACTACTGGGCCTATTTCAAAAATTCATTCGCCATTAAAAAGTTTCGTTATCAGTGAGTAACATAGTTTTTTTTTAATTTCACGCGGTTCACCCGCGTGAAATTAAGTTGTGAGCAACAATTACTAACTAATAGATTCAATTTTAAGATTAGAACGTTTACAACCTCAATGTTTTAAGTATTTTTAAACTTCTAATGTCGAAGTTAGATCATTGAATCTCTATAAAGTTTCGACATAAAATTCCACAAGCGACTGTTTTACGATATTTGTTTAATAGTGAAATATATTTGAGGGTCATTGAACGAACTCTGGTTTCAGTAAAGTATTTTGTTTACATCATACTAATATTATAAATGTGAAAGTTTAGACGGATGGATGTTTGTTAGAGTTTGTAGCTTAAACGCCTGAACGGATTTCAATGAAATTTGGTATAGATGTAGAGGATAGTCTGGAACAACACATAGGCTACTCACTTTTGTTTTCTTTAATTACACTCGGACAGAATCGTGGGCGAAAGCTAGTATAGAATATTTGTTAACAAAATGATGCTGTTTTGTTTTTTGCATCATGCCATACGTTTTTATTAAGGGGCACCAACTTTAAATGACTTTAGTCAACCACGCTGGCCTAGTACGGGTAAGTTAACTTCAAACTGTATCTACGAATTTCCTTGTAGATAGGTGCAGTTTGCATTACGATTACATACAATTAAGTGCACTATATACGGCCAATTCTGACAGTTTTAACACACAGCTTAAGCCCGCTATAGAGCGTTCTTTATATTGAAGATTTGCAACTAAACTAGAGTGGGATAAACTGTAACGTTTGATAGAGAGTCGTTGGAATCCCGCTTGACAGGCACCGGCTTTCGAATATCGCGTGAAGATATTTCTGTGTGGTTATTGTTAACCAGTTTATGGCATATGAACTTCTTGTTCAAGTAGCAACTGTCTATACAAATAAATGACGAACATTTATCTGGATATAGCGAAAAGTTTATTTTTAAAATACCTTTTGACCTTTTATTGAAAATAAAAAAATGTCATCCATAAAACATGAAAAAGTGTAGAATACTTTTTCAGTAGTTGAATTAATTCATGACATGGAAATAAATTTCGTACCCTCTTAGTATCGAATAAGGTACAGCAAACGGTACAGCGGACGAAAAAAAATGTTGCTACAAGTTTTTAACCTTATTATACCATTGGGTAGGAAATAGACGTCCTTGTATTATGACAAATACATGATATTTGTAAGCTTACAATTGTATTACAACACAAAAATAATTAAACGACTAAATATACTGCAACTGTAAACTTATTGGACAGATTTATGTCTGAAGTATGCAGAGAAAATTCCGAAGGCCAGTCGATAAAGCAGCGGGGTGTCCGTCCAGGTAAGACTGATGAAACATGCTGTATAAACGTAAAAACCTATTAGACGTCTCAGTGTAAAGAACCAGAGAAACTAAAAAGAACAGACACTCCAGATATCGCTTCAGTATCAAACGTGACTTCTAGGAATGGGACAAGAAGATATGATTTCCAATAACTCATGTCCTTAAAAATATATATGCATATAATTATTAATTACATACATACACACAGCAAAATTTACTGTATTAGACGTATATCTTTTTCTATTGTTAATCTAAAAACAACACAAAGTTCATTAATCCCTGTGGATTTCACCACTAAGCTAGTATCCAAGTACCGTTGACATTTTCCAGTACCTCCGTCAGTCTTTTGTCAGCTTAATTAGCTAACAACGGCAGTAATTAACGACTACATCCATCAAAGAGAACTTAGTCGCAGTTGATTTCTTTACAACACAAACTTATATCTCCGATAAATTTACATAGAGAAAGCTTTCGTTATTAATTACTGTTTCACTTTAATTATAGGTATTTAAATGTAAAAAATATAAAGTGCTATGACAAGCGAATAGATCGAAATGTGATCAACAAAGAAAACATCGTAACTTTACAAATAAAGAAATTTGAGTCAAACGTTTTGTTCTCAAAATATTCAAATACACAAACGTTTTCAAAAGAATATTTCGCGTTGTACAAGTAAATAAGCCTATTAAGTCATCTCCCCTGCCTTATCCTACTCCCGTAGGGTCGGCGCACCGGGTATTCGTCCTCCAAATAACTCTATCATCCGTCATCTCAGTCATCACTCCCTTCTTGATCATGTTACCTTTCACGCAATCCATCCAACTCTTTCTACGTCCACATATAATCGAGTAAGTGTTGAAGTATTTTGAAAATGGAAAGTCTTACAGGATTCGTATGAGGCGAGCTTTCGCTGCAACTGGACCATTGACCTAAAGTATAGAATTACAGTATAAGAACTTACAGCTAAATTATCGGTAGACATTTCCTTCACGCAGTTTATTTTATACTAGCTGTTGCTAGCGATTTGGCCTACGTGAAATTAGAAAAGAAAAAAACATAGCTTTTTAATGGTGAAAGAATTGTAATCGGCCAGGGGTTTTTGAGTGATTTCATTACATACAAAAATACAAATCTTTCCTCTTTATAATATTAGTATAGAAGTATGCGAGTTTTTATAAGCACAGTCTTTGCTTTTTATATGATGAATATTGTTTTACTAAATTTAACAATTATTAAACGAAAAAAGGTAGAAAGTTAAAGTATGAGTTATCATAAAACTTATTGTTAGAATTAAACTGAATTACTATCAGAATAAAAGCTAAAAAAAAAAAAACCTTAGAAGTTAAGTTTTTTTTTGTGTATCGTGATTTACTTATCTTTGTTTAATAAATGAAGTTACCCATATGATAGCTTTAAAAGCTTTTCTAAGTAAAAGTAACAGCAAATGTTTAGAAAACGTGTCTTCTCAGTGATAATCTAAAATTAAGTTTTATAAAAACAAACGAATCATCAAAAAATCTTTAACGAAGTATTCTGACAATCTTACCTATTTCGTACTCCACTTTTTCCTGACAGATTTCACATAGAAAATATTCTTGCACATTTTTCACCTCCAAAGCATTCCTTCCATATCCAGCACTGAATAAAAACCTCAATATACCACACCTCACGAAACAACCATAGTTTCACTTTAACCAACACAAGCACGAAGCCTTACTTTTGTAACTTAACCAGAATTTACACGTCGATACCGATGTATGACAAAGTACATGGTAACAGTGACAACTCGCGGCGACCACTTCCAAATAGCTTTTTGTCGATTCAAATTCCAACAACACAACCAAACAACTCCGAGACACTTTTTAATAACACGATTTCGACATTTTGATACACAAATCAATATATTTGACGCGTAAAGTTACAAAAGGGTCGCTATAAAGCGTTTGATGACCCTAAAAGTTGCTTTACAACTGAGACTTGAATGCAAAACGCACAGTTTCTCCTGCGCCCGCGCTCGGTATGCGGCTATGCGTGTGTGAGTGTGCACTTACAAGCCTTATGCACACATACAACGACGCAGGCTGCACGGTTTTTGTCGATGTCCACAGGGCAAGTAACCTTAGTACCGCTGTGTTGTAACTCGAAAAGCTTTAAGTCTAACGTTACTACCTTCATATTGCACAAAGAATAAAAATACAAAGTTGAATATTGATATTTGTGTGTAGACATTGGTTAGAATAATAGAACATGTTTTAATTTTTAACATTAAGTTTATGCATATTGTAAAATAAGTATAAAGTAGAATTTAAAACCCATCGAGATGCTTAATGACTTTAAAAAAAAAATAAAAAAACAAGGGTACAAAATGTTTAAATTTGTTTTCGAGTTACAAAGCTTCGGGATTCGAGCAAAGTTTTTTCTGAAAGCTGCTGGTCGATGTCCCGCTAGCGAGACTCAAACGCTTAGTGCTCTATCCCTTTCTAACAAATTTTCAATCGTACAATGGAACAGGACAGATATATTTTTGTTGACATGTTATGGATTTGCAGAACTTGAAGTGGCTTTACTCAGACATTATTAACGATCAAAATTACGGACGTGTAAGTAAAAACCGACTTATTTAAAATGATGTTTCTACCAAAAGTTCTATAGAAATCTAACGTCCACTTTCCGTCGTTGGATTATCTATGTTACCGTTTCATTTGTTTTAAAGGAATAATGGGTTGATTGGTTAAAGTATGATGCTAGAAACGTATTTATAGCAATTAGAGATATTAATCTTAATATTTTAAACATGTAACTCGATATTCAGACTTCGAATTACAAAAAAACTGTAAAATAAAGCAATAACACATCACTTAAGGTATTTTTACCGCGGATTTCGCTACTAAAAGCCCAATTAAATTAAGTAACATTGAAAAAGGTTTCATTTTAGATTTACCCTAATCAAACATTTAAATAAATACAGAACAATATTTTTTTCGTAGGTTAATTGAAATGCAATGAAGATTCTCATCGTTTTCCAAATAATACCTATTTTTAGAATCTACGAATGTGATAATAGTTACTAATCACAGGCTGAAAGTAAATCCCGCTACATACGATTGGTTCAGCAGTCGAGCAGTTCACTGAAAACTGTCAATTAGAACTGACCATTTGTAGCAGACATTAGGTTTAGAGTATTCATTCATGTGTCAAAAACCACACGATAAGAGACACATAAGTTGTAAATAAAAAAATATTTTTCATTTTAAAAATATGGACCAACATTCAACGAAATATCAGGCATTGTAAACCAAGTGCGATCATTTTGAAGTAGTCGAGTTATATAATTGTGACATCCGAGCAGTATAAGCTTGTCCCACAGAAATACAGTAATTTACTAAACTGATGTTTTAAATAAAAACACTTGCGTAACAATAAAAATAATTGTCAAATATCTTTTATTTGGAATATTAAAACACGACGCCGAGACATCGAAGCATGCTCCAGTAATGTATTCAAATATTTTTATTACAAACCAGTTACTTATAAAATTGAATGATTTTATTTTTAAAACTAATGCAAGAAATATTTCTCAATCAAACATTTAGAATTTTACAACACCATTTACATATTTTTCTGCAATTTTGTAATAACATAAAAAGTAACGTGCATCTTGTTAAAACATTCGATGAATAATAAAGTAAAGTATGGGACATTCCTCAAATCAGTCCATCTCTTTCTTTAAGATATAAATCGTATTGTAAGAAAGGGATAGCGTTATCGAAGGAAGTACGCTCTTATCGTTCATTCCAGGAATAACTTTCCCATAGACTGTGATGGTAGATGGGTTATATGTTCGGAATGCAAAAAGTAAGGCGAACTAATGCCTCACTTTGTGGTTTTGTCATTAGCTTGTTTTTCTAACCATTGGTGGAACTGTTCTGCTTAATACGAAAATCACTGAACAGTATTCATGATTGATTAAATAGAAACATTATTTTGAACCCCTCATTTCTATATTTAAAAAGACTTAAGAGATATGGATTTTTGTTTATCCTGATTTCAACAAATGTTGCCTTTTTTATATTTATATGGTATGACTCATGCATGCATTGCGGCTCAAAGTATAACCAGGAGTGAGATTGCAGCTCCACTCCCCCTGGTAAAAACTCCAAAACAATCAAAAAGTATATAAACTACTTTGAATGTAATCGGAGGGCAGATATCATATCATTGGTAGCTGCCTCACAGTCCTAAATCTAGTCTAGATAAACAACTGGCGACGCCCGTAGCTGTAAGGCTAAACTTCTTAAAGCATTCGATTTGACATGATCATAATCTCCTTAACCAATACTATAATTTATTTGGTATTCATCCTTTCGACGCTACCAAAACATAGTTTTGTTAATGAAATATCAAACTAACAAACAAGCTACAAGCAGTTCATTTTTAAAACGAATCGACCTTTTGTGTGTCCACATTCTGAATTTGTGTAGAGAATATTGTAAAGTTTGATTACAAAATAAAAGTAAAGTATTCACGAAATGTTATCTCCTATTGGACGTTGAGTTTTTGAATTAAAAATATCCCCTGATTTCAATTTAATTGCCCAACGAAATCCTGTAAGCGAAAGCAAACAAAACCCATAATTCAAACGGCCCTAATCGCCATTTTTATTTCGAACTAAACGTGATCGGGTTTTAAAAGTTATCGGCCACTTACGAAAGTGGCGCGAATCACCATAAAAATCGCAAACAACTCTGTCCCAAGAAACATCCGCCAACGTTCCAGCCGTGTTACTCATTACGATCCAATGTAGCGACGAGACGGGCACGATACGAACCGCTTACGGATACCGATAAACCGAAATTCCAACTAAAACGTTTGATTTTTCACCGATTGAATGTAAATTTTGCCAATTTCTAATTTTAGTCCCTTTACCTTTCCACCCTTTTCTTAAGAGGAAAGGATGGGAAGGAAAAGTGAATTTGACAGTGAAGGAGACGCATAGGAAAGGGAGATATAGACTCTGTCCTCTTCCGTCGATTTAAGGTAGCCTACGCATCAGCAATTGCGGATGTATGGTATAAGGGCAGCGGTTACTTTCCATTTTGGTGGAATCAGGTGGCCGCAAGACGAAACATACACTATCATATTATTGGTAATGTCAAAAGATTTTGTAAAATCTGTTCAGTAGTTTCGCAGCCTATTCATTACAAACAATTAAATCTTTCTTCTTTATGATACTATACTACTAGCTTTTGCCTGCGACTCCGTCCGCGTGGAATAAAAAAAACAAAAGAAAGCAGCCTATGCGTTCTACCAGACTATCGTCTACATCTACGAGTATGCAAAACATACAAACATCCATCTAAACTTTCGCATTTATAATGTTAGTATGATAGATAAAGGCGCTCTCGTAGTGACTAATTAAGGACACTGAGCTTTGCAAGCTTAATTATTATTTATTTATTATTTTTATTAATAAAGCAATAGCTACTATATTTGATATTTTTAGTTAACATTGATTTCGTATGGTTGTAAAGAGCCGTATCGGCGAGCATGTGACGTATATCGGCGCGCCAAGAGCCAGGATCCAATCATTAACCTAATTAAAACATTCCCCCTGCCCCGATTATCAAGCGGCATCCGATACGACATAACTCCGCGCCGCAACGAGATAAACCGCCAGATAGATAAGTTTAATTTAAATTAGTTATTGAGATGTTATCAGCGACTTGTCTATTTGTTCATATATGCTGGTATTCAATGAGGTTTTGTCGACGAGTTTGTAAGCTTCTAATTAAATGTCGGTTTTGAAATCGTTGTCGCAAACGTGATAATAATCACGTTTTATAGAAAAATAGTCATTGTGAAATTTACATACAATTAATCGAAAAGTAAAGGCATTTAAGTCACCCATTATATTGTCAATTTCCTCACAAAACTTGTACATACTTTACATATGTCTTAGGATCTGAATGCAAATTTACCGCTTACTTCTTGGTGGATGTTTGTTAGAGTTTGTAGCCTAAACTGCTTAGTGGATCTCACGGAAATTTGGCATAGATGTAGAGGATATTCTGGAAAATTACATAGGCGACTCACTTTTGTTTTTTATTCATTCCACGTGGATGGAGTCGCGGAAGGAAACAAGTCTAAATACTTAACATTGTATCTACTTAATAGTTAGTCTCGATGCGCCACTTCAGTTAGTTTTATTACTACTTTACTTTCAACTAAAACATTGTACAAACAGGAAAACTGGTAATTAATGTTACACAACTATTGTTTCTGTTAAGAACTCAACCGCAACGGTCACAGTAACTAATTACAATTATTAAGCCGTGCGATCGCAGACAATGTTAACTTCCTGCTTAACTAAGCGTTTATTTAACTAGTTAATATTTACTTAACAGATGGACTTGTAAAAGTCCTTAGGTGTCCTGATGTAAAAGCAATTAGGTGGATTAAGGATTATTCATATGATCCCATGTTCAGCTGTAGGTCGACATATTGGTTTACCGAATGTGTACTTCAAGGTGTTCTATTACTCCACTCATCTAAGTTTAAATATACTTTATGTTTCTTTTAATGAAGATTTTAAAGACTACATATATATACATACATAAGGGGCTTACTTTGTCGCTATTTAATCGCTGAGTATGGCACTAAAACTCAACTGAATTTAATGACAGTACAACTAAAAAACTTACTATTTTAGTAGAAATTAAAAAAGTGAAAATGATTTAAGTTCGTGGTCAAATTAAGCCATAAATTTAATGTTAATTTACTGTTTGGAGAGGTTACGCGCGCGTTGAACTCTAATGTACGGCGGGACAACTAACTACTTTTCCCACGTAACACAAAGGACTTTTATAACTTAATCTATATACAATGTGATATTTTTGTACAACCTAATTATGCTGTATACAAGATAATGCTATACATGATATACAAAAAAAAATATTTCTAATTCATAGATAAATTTGATAAAACAATGTGACAATTTTATATTATAGATGTAGATATTTGCTGTATTTAATTCCATCACCAGCTTACTATACGTCCGCATTGAACGACTCTGAGTCTACCCTAAGTAAGGGGTGACTAGGCCATAGTCAACCACGCTACAAGTGCGGGATAGTTGACTTCATATATCTTAGAATTTGCAGGTTGCATCACGATGTTTTCCTTCATCGTAAGAACGTCGAGTAAATTATATACATATTAAATTCCGAAAATCACATTGGTACATGGCGGGATTCGAACCCGAGACCTATTTATTACAAGTCAAGTATTAAATTAAACATATTATACGAGTATTCCGTGTGCTAGGTTTTCTTGAATGTTGTTATCTATTTTCTAGTTTCATGAAAAGTAAAATATCTCTAATAACTATGAAATAAGGCAATTTCAAACAGGTTAATAATATTAAGATTATAACAATTGTATTTAGGGAACATCAATGTATATGTTAACAAAATGATAAGCTATTTACAATAAACGACACCGCAAACAGAAAATCAACATTTCTCCACATACAAATATTTCGGACAAAATAGCCAGTCGTTAATAAAGTCGTTACAAGTGACGGTACATCAGTACACCAATGGGGTCGTGGAATTCATGAATGAAGTGGGTACAAATAATGGTTTCATACCAGGGTAGAACAGTATCACAGAGCAGAAGACAGCATCGTACAGCAATTGATTAAACACTAAAATATTCAATTAGCGATGTCACTCCTTAAATCTATACATATAATAAAATTGGAATGTCTGTAATATCAAAAAGAAAATTCCAGATTTCGGGAAGATGATGTATTTGCGTTGCTGATAATGAAGATCGTATTTAAAAATTTTTGTCTGTCTGTCCGCAAACCGCGTTTGTTTCGAGCAATCTCCGAAACAGCTAGGCCGATTTCGACCGGACTTTCCCTAGAGGGAAGCTGACATAGACTGGCATATTATAGGCTACTTTTTATCTTAATTTTTCGTGGACGAGGTCGCAGGCAGCAGCTAGATCAAAAATAAAACTGACAGTAACTGTCGATATGTCGATTGTTCTGCTTCACTATTTCCTTCGTGTGAAACTGGCATAACTAGTTAATAAACACTGCTTGCTCATTAATGCGCAGTCAGAGAGATGTCAAATACCGAAGATCCCACTAAGAACGGTATACGGCGACAACATTGAAGTGCAAAGCGTTATTTACACTTAAGTACCGTTGCTTATTTACATTTTGAAAGCGATGACTTATCGTCACCACATATTGGACCTCAAGCAATTATTGAGGAGATTAATTTTGTGACAGACGGTAGCTTTCATGTACAGTATGTTACATTTTGTTGTACATTTTTTTTATAACCTAAGGTGGCAAACAAGCAAGCTGCTACTTAATCCACCGAAATGGAAAGCGACCGCTGCCCATAAACATCCGCAATTGCAGATGCCTACCCTTCATTGACGGAGTAGGAGACGCACATAAAGAGGACATTTTTTTTCTGTGCGTCTCCTCCACCGTCAAATCCACTTTTCCTTCTCATCCTTTCCTCTTAAGAAAAGGGTGAAAAGGGAAAGGGACTAAAATTAGACCACCGGCACCACACTCATCAGACGAAACGCGGAATTGCTTCCATTTCACGTCTGTTTTTTGTGTGGTCGTGATATTACACCGGGCGAGCCGGCTCATTCGTGCAAAGATGTTAAAGAGGACTCTACCACTGTCTCTAATAGAATTCTCTTTTAACATATTTAATACGAGTAATAATTTAACCAATCTAACGTTCATATCATTTTCTACTTACGGTATCTTATTATGCTATAATTTCATCTTATTATCACGCAGTAAAAGGCTACCCAGAGCTTGGAGCAATCTGAATCTATGTTAATTTCCTTATCTCGATGCAAATCGTTGATATTCATATGGCGAATGAAATGCATTCACATTGGTTAAGAATTCTACGAAATGTATGTACGAGTAAATTCCAATAAAAATGATTATTTCAATTGTTCAAACGTTGTCATATTTATATATTAGTAGCTGTTGTCCGCGACTTCGTCAACGCAATATTAAGATTTTAAAAAGTAGCCTATAATATACCAGTTTATGTCAGCTACCCTCCAGTTAAAGTCCGGCCGATATCGGAACAAACAAGACTTGTGGACGAACAGACAGAACGACAGACCAAAAAAATGCAACTTTGGTTATTAGCAACGCAAATACATCATCTTCCTGAAATCTGTAATTTTTCCTTTGATATTACAAGTATGTTTGTAATTCTATCATATGTATACATAAGATATATAGAATACTAGATGTTCCCATACGACTTCATCCGCATAAAATTATGAAAATTTTATTTTATTGTTTACATGTGTCAAATTATCAATTGCAAATGTCAAAATGACATGACATGATGAAAGCATGGCAACCTTGCTTCCTTGGTGTTGGCAGCAACTTATGGTCTCTTTCCCACATTTGAGTTTTTATCCAAAATATTTACCCCTAAGTTTAATGGCGTGAAAATATATAGACTAAAGCGTGACGTAAATGTAGGGCTTTTTATTAGATAAAGAATTATACAAAAATATGCTGTAATTGCTGACATCTTAGGCAACAAAGAAGTGTGTGTTTACGCTTTACTATAATAGTATATATAGATATAGATTATCGATGTTATAAAAGAAACATTTGTTTTTTTAGCATTTTACTAACTAAATTCAGAAATCATTGATTATATTGACACAATATAGTTCAAGTACTCGTGACTTTACACTTTTATGGTATTCTTATGCGACAATGTGAAAATGCGAAATCATAAGAAAATTTAACATCTAAAAAGCGTAAACACACACTTCTTTGTTACCTAAGATGTCAGAAACTACAGCATATTTTTAAAAAACTCCTTTTTTAATAAAGAGCCCTACACTTGCGTCACGCTTTAGGCTATATATTTTAACGCCATTAAACTTAGGGGGTAAATATTTTGGATAAAAATCCTAACGTGGGAAAGAGACCATAAGTTGCTGCCAACATCAAGGAAGAAAGGTTGTCATGGTTTGTCATCGTCATGTCATTTTGACATTTGCAATTAATAATTTGGCACATGTAAACAATTGAATAAAATTTTCATAATTTTATGCGGATAAAGTCGCACGGGAACAGCTAGTTTAGAATAGAAGTATTTAATCTCATACCATAATATAACTACAAATTTTTGAACAAGATAATCTAACTACCCACATTATCCGCACTACAAACAACACGTCGTGTAACTTAGACCTAACAAGGCACTGTTAGCTTATCCATAATTACCGGGGGCCCAAACAAACACATGTTTATTTATAGTCTGTGAGGCAGAAACAAAGAGACGCGGCTTAACAAGCAGTTAGTATCGAACGCGTGTTATGGCTATAGATAGATATTTATACCGTTTCTATGCATTATGTTAACGGGATTGGAATGATTAAAGATTAAAAATAAATATTTACTAGCTTTCGCCCGCGACTCCGTCCGTGTGGAATTTTAAAAAACAAAAGGGAGTAGCCTATGTGTTCTTCCAGACTATCCTTGTAAATCCATGGTACCGCTTACAAAATAACAAATATCCTTCTATCCATCTAAACTATTAATGTAAATAAGATGTACGATACAACTGTCTGTGGTATTTTACTACAAACTTAGTATGTTGAATGTTCTTTTATGATTTACGCTTAAAGTGATACAGTTCCTTAGAATATAATAATTTTTTTAGGTTATAATTTTGACTTTACGTTTAATAACGCTAAATAGAAAAATCATTGCGATTAAAATATTAAAGAAGGCAGCCTTATTAAACATTACTCAAAAATCTTTATTGTGAGAATAAGTTAGATTTTACTTTCGCTAAGACTGGGATTACAAAAATCAAGTCGACCCAACCGAGCTTTGTTACACAATTGTCTCGTATAATACCGGTTCGAATACCTTAAGTAATACACTCTGTTGCTACTCACGTAACTTACTGTGTCTATAGATTATTTCAAAACAGTCATCAAACATTTACGAATTCTGTTTCAAATAGAAATGGATTAAGTTTATGGTATGTTGTCAAAGAAATTATGTTCCTATTGGATTCCATCATCGAAATCCTGTTGGGGTTTTTATATGTTATGTTACTGGCAGGCAACACTTAACACAGAAAGGAAGATTTTAATATTGGAACAATGTATTTAAATGTTATAATTGATGTTTGAAGTAAGACTTCTCATCACGACACGTACCGTTGCCCGGTACGTGTCATATATAAAATATGAGACTGTATTAAATATAAAATATGACTATTTTATCCTGATAATATACCAGTTGAATATGTGAATAAAGTGTTTCAATAGACCTTCACCTCCAGAGTCCGGGACGGTGAAAAGTAACCGTCCAATAAATCCGTATTAGGAAATTTCAGAATAACCCCAGTGGTAGAGAAAGTAAGGAGTAAAAGGTTAGCATGGTATGGTCATATTATAAGGGGGGAAGAATCGCATATAACAAGGAGAACGTTTGTTATGATTGTGGTACACCGTTAGACCTAGAAAGAGATGGATTACGTGAAACGTGAGATGATCAAGAAGGGAGAGTACTGAGATGACTGTAAGTTATGTGGAGGGCAAAAACCTGTTGCCTCCCTACGGGAGTAGGATAACAAGGAAGATGATATTTAACAATTAGACACAAGATAAAAGGAGGAGATGTACACAAAATCTTTTAATTCAGAATTTGGTTTAAAAATCTAAACGCAACTAGGAGACCGTAAAACTAAAGTAACATGACGTAGTATGTTTTTGTAACTGAATTAATATTGTTACGAGGAACTTGTCTTTTAATTAAATAAATACAGACTCACAAGTTACAATAATACATTTGTAAATCTGCGTAACAATTTATACATGTTCTTTATTACCCATAGTCTATGCAAAAGGCGTAACTTATAATAATTTATTGTTAGTGTCAATTAGACTGTTTGTTGTGCCGTAATGCGGATTACATTTGTTTTATAGTAATTGCTAGAGAAAATATGGTAATGGTTGTATAAAGATATTCTAGTCTATGGTAATTAAATGTAATGAAGTAACTCAATAAATAATGTGCCGATTTCAAAAACTCTTTCACCTTTTAAAAGATGACAACGTGGTCAGTAACATAGGGAACGTTTTATATTATTTTTTTTAGTTTCACTCGGACGGAGTCGCGGGCGAATCTAGTATTTAAAAAAAGTTTTAAGTGAGTATAAACATGAAGATTCAGAATACTGCGATAAAGAAATATCTAAAATTTAATCATATTTAATGGTTACTTAAGGGAATAAATAAAAACAGATGTTGCAGAAATATGTTGAAATTAATCAGAAAAGATATTATTATCATCTGGCCAGTGTCAAGTGAGGTTCTATAAAGACAATTGACATATCATACCAATTTGTACCACCTAATAGTGATTATTATAAACAGCGAAATCACTTAACAAACTTTAACTTAAATACAGCATTTAACTACAAACGGTCACGTATCTATTTAAGTAAAAAACCAACAAAGCGGCGGCATTTCTGGGAAAAAGTTTCTCAATGTTGTGTTATTTAGTTAATTCCGACAATAATTACTACAATGGTCGTGAACAGCAACAAAAAATGAAACGGTCTGAATTGCGATCCTGTAAGTGAACAAGGAACGATTTAAGTAGCTTGTAATTGTCTTAACAATTAATAGGGGCAAATTAGGGTAGGCAAGATGGCGCCGTGTGTGGCATCCATCGGTTACGGTCGTGCGCTAAGGCTAAGATGCGGATTTACGTGCGCGCATATTGAAGGCTTATTTTCAATTTAATAATTAATATTAAATACTTTGAATTTGAAAATATTAAAGTGGGTTAAATTGGCAGAGACATTTTTAAATTAACTCTTAAACTAAGTCTCACTAGAACGATTAACGAGGACAAAAGGCATTCACATGAACCTTCCAAGTTTGTATTGCCTCTAATTTATCTACTGAATATTGATACCGCGTTAAACATTACAATTGTTTTTTAATAAGTAATAATACTTCACAGCCAGCAATGTATATCGCCTTGGGACAGATACAATAAAGGTTTCTGAATCACCTTCATATCCTGCGACATTTATGATTGATGGTCCCTTATGCATTCCGATATGCACACAATTTCTTTCGTTGAAAAAACAACTTTATTCCAATGAAGTTAAAGTTTAACAGAGCATTTTATTTTTGTCGCACAGTATGGGGTTTCGTTATATATTTCTTTAGTTTTTGAATCCGATATGTCTCGATACAGATAAGATAACTTTGTGAATGTTCCGACATTATAAATAACTGCTTACTGCTTAACTCGGGTTATGTTAGTCATTAAGAAACAAGAACCACATGTGACGTATTTTATTGGGGTATTTGCTTGGACATGGTAAGAAAATAAAAAAAAAGCCCCATATAGACGTAAGGTACACCTGAATCTATATATTTTTATCACAAAGACTATGATGGTAATGTTTATCTTAATTGTATGGGTAGTCTTAAAATACTTTTTAGGTTAGTTTCTTATTGGATACTTACTGTTGCTCGCAACTTCGTCCACGTGAAACGAAAATGTATAACCTAAAAAATATAGCCTATGTTGTTCTCAATGACGCTTTTTTTATAGTGAAAGAATTTTTGAAATCGGCCCCGTAGTTTTTAGTTATTACAATACATAAATAAAATTATTTTTACACAACTTATTTCTTTTTACGACTTCTTTATACAACTTATACGTCAAATAATTCGCCAGATGTTTTAAGATTTTTTACGATCATGACATTAAAAGCACTTTTTTTAGCATAACTGCAACTGGTTTTTCAGCAACAATGTTGCGTTTGTATAATATTTCTCCCACAATAAAATGCCTAACAAACGTTCCAGAAATCCCCGGCAAGATTCTTCAAGATCCATGAGATTCATAAAAAAAATATTATAAAATAGTTAACCAACATAGTTTTACTAATTGTTTTATTGTTACGTATTTGCGACAATGATTACCTTTTATTTTTTTAAGTATCGCGCCAAATTACACCTACATAAATAGCCGCCATGATTGAAGTGCCGAGAACAGAGTAAAAAGCACAACCGTCAATTAGCGAGTTGCTTTTTAAATTAACTTGAAGCTATTTACAATATCTAATTACAAATGTGTCTTGACGCATGAAATATTCGTAACAAACCTAAATAAACTTACGAAATGAAACATGCCGGCCGGCGCCATAAACTGCAGCTTTCAAACGTATAATTAAGTCGCCACGGCCGCTATTTATTGACAAGAAACGAACGAGTTACTAAAAGAGACATACAAATATAAATATTTCTTCAAAAAAGTTATGAATCTAGTGATGCCACACTCTTCAAGTCATTTAAATTGTTTAAGGTACAGGTCACAGAAGAATGAAAATGTACAAATACAAAAAAAACCCTCCCATATAAATCAGTCGGGCATACACGGCATGATGGGCGTCACCAGGTAAGGGTAGTGACAGCTTCTCCTACCCCTCTAGAGAGAAACGGCAAATAGATATAAAGCTCTAGCGACATCGATGTTCTAATTTGATATATTTTCTAAATTTCTATAATATTAAATTGTATTTCATGTCTCTTCCAGTCATAACTTTATTGAAAGTTAAATTCACGAGTTCAGTCGCCATATGATTGTACAGATTATTGCAACTCGGTTTGTATTACACCCAGTACCGGCGTTAGGGCAGGGCGAGGTGGTCGACCGCCCAGGGCGCCGGACTCAAAAGGCCGTCACAGGGGCCTAAAAGGGCGAAACTGGTGTCTTTTTACATATGGGTTTATATTGCAGTTATTATGTGATGTAGAAAACTAGCCCAGGGCGCCAATAATACTAGTATGAAAAGTTTTTAATATTTCATTCTTGACATTGATTTGACCAGTCAGTTAAGTGCCGATGTTTTAACCTTATTAATTAATGATTAACAACGAAAAGCAATTCTAACATAATTGTAAAAAAAATCAGTATCAAATAAAACCATTTTAACAAGAAACACATATATTTGTACACATTTCCAGTCTTAAATACCTAAACTAATCTTACAACTTAATAGGAATTTATTACAAACATGACAATTCATCAAAAAATTCTATTCCAACAAAAAAGTCAATTTATATTGCTTCTGTGACTATTGATTAGAATTAGCAGTAAGTGGAAACAGACTTATATATCCTAACTAAGTATTTGTATATATTTTATAAAGGAAACCATCTCTGTGCACCATCTAGTCTTATGACTTCACCATTCAGCATTGGATTCTCTACTATACTAGTAACTAAATGTGCAAACTCCTCCGGTTTACCGAGTCTTGATGGAAACGGCGTCATACGTTTTATGAAGTCAATCATTTTTTCAGGTAGATATTGTACTAGTGGAGTATCAAATATACCTGAAATAAAAATTACAAATACTATGCTCCGAGACAAAAAAATGTATCAACATTTTCCCACAACATTGTCTGTGTAAAAACTTATTAAGAAGACTATGTTTCTCATTTATAATACTAGCTTTTGCCCATGACTCTGTCCACACAGAGTAAAATAAAATATTAATAATTAGCCTATGAGTTGTTCCAGACTATGTTCTATATGTCCCTAATTTCATTAAGTTCCATAATGAAGTTATTGTTTATTTAGTTATTGAACATTATGAAGTTATATCCATCAGCCATCTAATGTTTCTCATTTGTAATAACAATTTGTTCTTCTCTTCCCTTCATTTTTTTTTGACTTTCCAATTCTTGATTTAATTCCAAAAATGTAAGTTTAAAGAAAAACTTTAAATATATCATTGTATAACTGACACTTTTTCACTTTTTACATAATTGTCTAATATAGTCATGTTGTGTACACCTACTTTGGTTTAAAACCTAGTCTTATTAATTCGTTATTCTCATTTGTAATTATGTATTAGTTTAAAGCTGTTTGGTACACCTAATAAAATAAATAAAACCAACTTTTGCCTGCAACTCCTACACAGTATATAAAAAAACTAAGTAAGTAGCCTGTGTCCTTCCAGATTATGTTATACATCTGTACCAAATTATATTGAGATCTGTTGAATCATTCTGTAGATATGTTCTAACATCCATCCACCTGAATTATTACATTTATAACATTAGTAAGATTTGTAATAGTATAAATACCTGGTGCAATAGTTACTACTCTGATGCCTTGTGCCGCAAGATCCCTGGCTATTGGTAAAGTCATTCCTATCACAGCGGCTGTTGATGCTGCAAATGCTGCCTGACCGATATCACCCTCATATGCTATTGTTGATGCTGTGTTCACAATCACACCTCTCTGTCCATTCTCATTAGGTTCATTTTTCCCTAACAGGCCTGCTGATAATCTTATTGTATTAAATGTGCCTATTGTGTTAATCTGAAATGTTTGTTTTTAATTTAATAGTTAGAATAATTATGTAAAACATTGGTGATAAGGTTTGAGATGAAGTAATGGGTATAAAGGTACAAATCGATAGCTCCTACATAGACTATTATAAGCGCCTGTCCCACCACAGGCTGATAGAGGCTCAGGTTGCTTTAAAATGATGTCACTGTCAGATGAGGTAACAAAATCCGATATTTTCATCATATTTTACATGTTGGATTGTTATCAGACAATTTACAATTTGGTGGGACAGGACAGTCCTGTATTTATTTCCTTTATTTTTTTAATTAACTTGATAAATACTTATTTCTGTGTAGATTTTAAAGGCAGTTTTTGATTGTCTTTTGTTGTATTACAATTAATTAAAATAAATATTAACATTTTGTCTTGCAAAATTTTCATTTCAAACATATGTTATATTGCAGCTATTAAAATAAGCTTTTATAAATTAATAATTCTAGAAACACCTGTCAACAATTTTTTTACTTACATTTATACATTTGATAAAATGGCTTGAACTACATTCCTTGTCTTTAAAGAAATTATACACTTGGTGTGTTTGTGCATATCCTGCACAGTTGACAAGTGTGTCAAGCCTTCCAAACTTTGATTTTGTCAATTCCAAAGCCTTCTTTACATCATCTTCTGACGACACCTAGAATTATATTTGATGTGATTAAGACAGGTCTGTCCCATAAACAAGAACCAATTACTATTTGCCCAACATTATTATGAGTTAAGTTTCGTTTATTTATCTAAAGTATTACATAAAAGACCTTGGCATGAATTAAAACTTTTACTTATTTAATCAAAACAAAACTTTATCTTACACAACCGACTGAAACAGCAACATTTTCACCAAATCCCTTCGCAACTTCCTGAGCTCTTGTCCCTTGAATATCCAATATAACAACTCTTCCTTCATTTTTAACAAGTCTTTCTACAGTGGCTTTACCTAATCCTGAAGCGCCGCCAGTAACCAAGCTCACCATACCCTGTGAAAGAGGTTATGCTACATTTTCTAAGATATTGATAACAATTCACTTCACAACCGAATAGTTATTGTCAAACCTTGAACATTATGTTAAATAGCAAAGGTTTTCTGTGAAAATTTGTGTCAAAATTAATATTTTAAACAATAAATAAGTTTAAATTACAAAATCGCCGATCGCTAACTTTATTATTGACATTTGACATTGCCTTGATGACAATTTGATTCAATATGTCAGGCAAAATGTCACCGTTAAAAATCTTGTGCGATTGGTTTTTTGAATTTACAACATTTTCATTTGGTATATTTTGGACTTCGCTTTCATTAGTTTGTGTGTAGTTTGTTCTCGGAGCTTAATTTAATAGATTTAGTTCAGTTTATAGATGAAATATTGTGAATCGATCATTCATGAAGTTTTCTTTGGTACGGGGTAATACGACGGACGTCCCTACTCCTGTCGGCCATTGAAAATTGAAAATTCAGAAAATGGAAATTTTCTTTCGGTGCGACATGTTTTTTTATGAATTTATAACGTTTACCTAGTTTAATCGTGATGAAATATGTAACAAATGTTTTAAAGTAAATGGCCGTATTTATCAATAAAGTTTATATATCTGAACAGGCCATACATTGAGAAAGACGCTTTCCCGGCGGAAACTATCATTGAGATAATTTTACTATTGTATTAAAAGTATCATTATGGCTAAAGTAGAGCAGCCTATATTTATTTTGCCGAAAAAACGAAACGGCAAAAAGCAGAATGCCGTTGCTGGTCATGTTGATCATATAATAACTGTCCAGGTATTTACGCTTTTTAATTTTGTTTAGAAGTTTTGCTATTGAATTTATTCTTTCGAATGTTATTTATTTTAAATGTTAAATCGAGAATTTTTCTCTTTACAGAGACCAAATGTTACATATTAAGTATTATTTATTTTACTCATTCTATTATCTTAATCATTAAAATTTAAAATAATGTGAATTAAATTCATTCTTTACTTTTATTATTATTATTTACAGGGAGCAGCGGATACAGAATTGCCAACCAAATATATAAATGGCTTGTCACCAGTAAATGAACATGTCAATGGCATCATACATTCAACCATGGATGGCCTAAAGTCTAATATGAAAATTAATCTCCCGATTATCAATGATGTAAATGACGAAGACTTGATTGATACAAATATCCTTGTTGATGCACAACATAAATTGCAAAAAAATGGTTACCAAGCCCTTTCTACTATACACAACAGTCGTGAAATAATAGATTTATCTCCAATTTATGAGAATTCTTCCGATGCCTGTTCCAGCCTTGGTGACTTGAGAGAGACCATGGATATAGACACCCAAAGAGGTTGCAGAATACTAAACTCTGACAATAATGAAAGCTCTTGTGCAACTCCCAATAGTTTGTCGCAAACTCAATCTGAGAACAGCTTTGAAATGGGACCCCTCACTGATAGTCTTAAGAATAGTGCAAAAAGGAAAAAGCGTGTTAATATTGTACCGGGAGTTATCGATTCTGAAAATCCGGATACTGAAATAACCACTCTAAGAGTTGAATCAGAAGGTTCGATTTCACCTTCATCATTAACTGACAACTCCAAAGATGGGTACTTAACAATGACTGGAACAATCAAGCGAGGAAAAAAGAAAGGACAAAATGTGGATGTGAAATTGAATATATCAAGAGAGGAACTGGAGATAATTGAAGCTGCTATTGTGGCTGAAGAATACAATAAAATGGATGTCTCAAAATGCTCACTATATAATGGGCCTCATATATTTATCTTCAGTCTTTTATGCATTCCATTTGTGGCTTGTATATCTGCGGCTTATTCATTTTATATTGGTACTTTAGCCTGGTACAATATATTCACTCATGTTACGGAGAGATTTAGTTGGATTAAAAAGGCGTTTTTTGCACCTATTGTGATTCTGTCTTATCCATTTTTGATAGTATTGTTTACTATCGGTGTAGGACTGTACGCTGGTATTGTACAGCTTACGTTCAGTGGAGCGAATTGGTGGAAAGATGTATGTGATTTTGAGAAAGGCTTTTACGGTTGGCTCTGCAACTTTTTAGGTATGTCTGAATGCAGTCCTTATGAAGTTGTTGTTTTGATGGATGTGAAACCATCTTAAAACTTTTGTGCATTTAGGCAATTTGCCAATATCACTGCCATATTGCCAAGTTGTTTTACACATATAAGACATGATCATATCTTTTAAGCATTCTTTCGATATATCAAATTAGTCATATCTAGTCAACATATGTTTTTTATATTACTTTTATATTTGTAATTTTTATAAAAGTTTAAAGGTATAGATGTATTGGTGATAAAATGAAATGAAGGGGAACAATTGGAGAATGTCAAAAATGGTAGAAAATTCATTTTCCTTTCCCAGCCTTTTCTTATAAATAATTGATGGGAAGGGGAATTGATTTTGGCAGTGGTGGGGATGCATAGGAAGGGGAAATAACTTCATTTTGTCGGACTTCTGTGTTGATGTAAAATAGGCAATGCAATTGCAGGTGTCTGGGCAGCGGTCTTTCGCTATTTTGCCGAATTTGTCGCCTGCTCAATTAACACATATAAAAAAAAGAGTATTTAAGTTAACATCAGAATGGTGTGAATATTACGTTGCTCAATTTCTTCCATTTTTACTTTTATAATCAGAAAGAATTTTGATAATTATTTTCTAGTCATAAGTTTATTGTTAAGAAATTAATTTATAATATCTCTACAGTTTGTATGGAATGTTTATAGTATATAAATGATTATTTTGAACAGATTATGTATTACCAAAAAATGTTACTAAAAGAAATTGACGCACAAACTGCAGTCATTGTAATTTTATCCCATACAATTTTTTAAATGCAATATGAAGTGTTAATGTATTTACAGTTTGAGAAATTTTCACTTTTATCTCAAATATTTTACCATAGTTAACTGCTTTTAATTGTATCGATGCAAATAGTTCTATTATAAAATAAATTTTGATATATTATAGTCACAAATGTTTAAAAAAAGGAAATTAATGAATGAATCAGTTGACATTTTAATAAACAATGTTAGCATACATAGCAATAAACTATACCAATAAATGTTCAAATATGTGCTTAGCAAAACATACTTATATTGCTTAGCTTTTAGCTTGTAAAGTCAACTGTATGACATATTAAAGGTTCTAAATGTAATTTTATAACATAATCAACATTTTTATTAATAAGACTGATGTATTCTAGTCACTATTGTGTCCATTTTCTACATAATAAAGTATTTTACAAAACTTTCACTTTCACTAAACATATCTACAACATATACATTTGTATAACTGCACTAAATAAAATTAGAATGTCTCATGGTGCATCCTTTGGTTGACTCGAATCCGCTTGTGAATCTTTTGGCTTCAGTTCAACGTCCAATCTCTCTTTTGCTCTAACAATTTTCGATTGTAAGTAAAATGAACCACCTTTAGCTTTGTCGTTGACGTTGAATAAATGTTCGTAATTTTTCTTGACTTTATCAGGGTCTAATTTGTCTAAATTTAAAATTTGCATAGCCTCTTCCAGTGTAAGGCCTGTAGAAGCATTGGCAGCAGCTCTTCTTGCACCTTCTGGTCCACCACCAGCTCGTTTAGCGGCTTCCTGTGAAGCAGCTATTTCTTGCTTAAGAGCCCTAGCAAACGCTCTCCCAACAACCTGAGCACCCAAAACTATAATTTGAGCAATGTATTTAGCCATTGTCTATTTTCCAATTTGAAAAAGAAGGTATCTTGTATCATTACGAAAAGCAAAGATATGTCAAATAAAAATTGTCAAATGCATGATTTAGGTTAAAACACGTTCAAATTGAATTTGCTTTTCGAAGAATAAACACAATAAAACGTTATAAAAATTAATTGATTAGCTTTACTTTAAGTACTTCAAATTCTCCAAGTAATCAAAAAACAGTTGTAAGTAAACTAAAAAAAAAAGAAAATATTTTCGTATTATTTGGAATTTATATACTGTGGTAGTGCATAAAATCATAAAATTCGCGCGGTTTTTGACAGCAACAAAAACAACCTGCCTGTTGCTTGATTTCGTGTATTTCTGTTTTTAACGCTTTTTCAATCAGAGTTACATAATTTCTATTATTCTTTAACCATTAATACATTATTCAAAAACCATGGTTAGTGATTATCTTTCATACATTTCAATGAAATAGTGACAATCGTAAACTTGTGTTAGATTGAGAGTTTATAAGTTCAACGATACATTTCTATGTTTTAGAGTTCACCAATTCCTGATACTCCGTCTGATAGAGATGGGGCTCGGTCAAGAATGACATCACCGGCACGGGAATATGAAATGTTCGAAGATGAAAGTGCAATCCTCGGCGACAATGCCGTCGAAGAAGAAGACGATGGAGAGGAGCTTTTTAACGATAATATGGAAGCGTACGTTTATTAATCATAATAACAAAACCGTTAAATTTAAATCAGACGTATTTTAATAATATGCAGATATAAATGAGTAAACAGATGATAATTCTTCAATTTCTATTTTTTATTATAGGGATTATCGTCCTATGCCAGCTTTAGACCGTTATGACAATGAGGGCTTGGATGATGATGACTACGACCCAATGTCTGTTGAGGCTCGTGTGGCTGCTGAACAGGAGCTGCGGAGAAGGGATAGAGATGAAGGCAGAATCAGACGGGATGATCAAGGACTGTTTTATGGTTTGTAATATATTTGTATGTACAGAGCTGTCTTCTCATCCTTATTAAAGCTTTATATAAGAACATTAAAACTACAATACAAATTTAATTCAAATATCCAAATGTGAGGTTCTGGTACCATAAATTTAATATTTCCAGATGAATCTGATGATGAAAGTACAGACGTTCCTCGTAGTAAGCGTCGTCGCGATGCCGAAAGGGCAGCAACCGGAGACAAGGAGCAAACAGAAGAAGGCATTGAAAGTATTGAGAATCTCGAGGATACAAAGGGATATACAACTAAAGAATGGGTCTCTATGTTGGGACCTAGAACAGAAATAGCTAATAGGTAATAGATATAAGAAACATATGTAATCTATATGTATAACAAAATTGTATTGTTTGTATATAAAAATGATAAAAGTGATATATTTCGTTAACCTGATAATGATAAACTGATTTTTTAGAGTTTTGTCCGACTGCAAGGCCTGTTTGATCTCTGTGTACTTTTTATTTGTCAGACAGCTATTTAATAATAATGTAATTGTTACCATTGCACCATTTATTGGGGTACTGTCTCATAATAATCATAATTTCAATTATTTACAGGTTTAAAAACTTTCTCCGAACCTACGCGAATAACAAAGGACAATTCGTTTACAAGGATCGTATACGACGTATGTGCGAACACAATCAAGCGTCATTTCACGTTGAATTCGATGTTCTTGCACGGAAAGAACAAGTGCTTGCCTTCTTCTTACCAGACGCACCGTTCCAAATGCTTCAAATCTTCGATGAAGTAGCCAAAGAGATTGTTTTACAAATATTCCCGAGTTACGAACGTGTGACGTCAGAGATCCACGTCCGTATATCTGATCTGCCGCTTATAGAAGAGTTGAGAACATTCCGGAAGCTTCATTTGAATCAGTTAGTGAGAACTGTAGGTGTGATTACCGCAACAACTGGTGTTCTACCTCAGTTATCTGTTGTGAAATATGATTGTAATAGATGTGGTTATATACTTGGGCCGTTCGTACAATCGCAGAACTCGGAAGTGAAGCCGGGATCTTGTCCGGAGTGTCAAAGCGCTGGGCCTTTTATGGTAAGAAACAGTTTTACAATGTATTAGCTTGATAGCTTGACTCGATCAACCTATTGGCCCATAAAAGTTGCAGTCTATAGGGCATTATTATATACTAGCTGGTCCAAACCAACGTCATCAACATGATATTTGCAACATGAAAAACTTTATTTCATTGTATATCTTTCTTTTACCGTTAGTTAACAATTACCGTTACACATTAAGCATAACAGTGGTAGAGCACACTTTAACATCTTCGCAATGCAATACCTCGACCACACAGAAGACAGGCGTAAATTGAGAGCAATTCCGAGTTTCATCTGGTGAACGTGGTGCCGGAGGCCTAACTTTAGTCCCTTTTTCTTATAGAAAAAAGACTGGGAACGGAACGTGGATTTAACGGTGGAGGAGACGCATAACAAGGAAATGTCTTGTTTATGTGCGTCTCCTCCGTCGATTAAGGGTAGGCAACGCATCCGCTATTGTGAATGTCTATTGGCTGCGGTTGCTTCGGTTGCCGCTCTCTCGTTTGCCAACTTATACAAAAAAACATAAGATTTTTCTATATATTCCAGGTGAATATGGAGCAAACAGTATACCGTAACTACCAGAAGGTGACAATCCAGGAGTCTCCGGGCCGCATCCCGGCAGGCCGTATACCTCGCAGCAAGGATTGTATACTTTTAGCTGATCTCTGTGACAGATGTAAACCTGGTGATGAAGTGGATTTGACTGGAATATATACTAACAATTATGATGGATCACTTAATACTGAACAGGTATATCTATATTTTTTATAGTAATACAGTAGAATCTCGATAACTCAAACCTCGGTAACATAAAAACCTCTATAACTTCAAAGAATAATATGTTCCCTTCCCATCAGAGCCCGAAACCTCTATAACATAGACCCTTGATAACTTAAATCCTCTATAACTTATCAAGGTTCTAATGTATTATAAAGAGAAAAAATTGATGTTTTTGTACATATTAATATAACTCAAAAACTACTGGGATATTAAAAAAAAATTCTCCATTATAAAACTACTTTATTGCTGAGTAACTTGTGTTTTGTATTATTTTTCAATTTTACGTGGACAAAATCGCTAGCAATGGCTAGTATTATATATTTATACTATTTAAGGTATTTTTTATATTTATATGAAAGGGGGAATGTTTTGTTTTAATTTGTTAATCATAGAAAATATTAATGGGGGATATAAAAATTATGTAACTCTTAACTTTGTATGCATGGTATTAAAAAAAATCCAGTAATGAATATTGCCAATAGCATTCGGTGAAAGAATTTTGACAGCACTTTTCAAATGTATCTGCCACATACAAAAATACACATCTTTCCTATTTATATATATATATAGTATTAGAATCATACTATGACAAATGTAAAGTAAACAAAATAGCTCCATTACGAAAAGAACCAAAAATAATTGGATTTTCACTACTAATTTTAAAAGAAAGCTTTTCAATGGTGCCAGAATTTTTAAATCAGCCCAATTTATTTTTTAAATTCTAATACATGCAAAAATACAAATCTTTCCTCTTTATAATATTAGTATTTCCTATCTCCAGGGATTCCCAGTATTTGCAACAGTAATTATAGCTAATTACATAGTAGTTAAAGACTGTAAGCATATCGTGGAATCTCTAACAGACGAGGATGTTGCCAGTATTATAAAGTTGTCCAAAGAGGCTAACATCGGAGAGAGAATTGTACAGAGTATGGCACCTTCTATATATGGACATGATTTTATTAAAAGAGGTCTAGCGTTAGCTTTGTTTGGTGGAGAACCTAAAAATCCAGGTATGTTATACAAAATTACCTGTACTATTAAATAATAATAAAAAAAATAATTAAAACATGCATCAAAATGTGGAGAACAAGGTTTTATGTTTATTAACTTATTAAAACTTTCGTGAGACATTATACTATATAAATTATAACACGGCTAAACTCACGTGATAACATTCGGTGTAGGCACCGACAGTTTCGAACCCGTTGGGGGTCCTTCTTCAGGGTGAGTGATTAATCACTCACCCTGTGATTACGACCCCCAACGGGTTCGAAACTGTCGGTGCCTACACCGAATGTTATCATGTGAGTTTAGCCGTGTTATAATTTATATATTTATAAGGTTTTATGTGTTTAAACTGTCATCAGGTTTTCATAAACTTAAATTTTGTTGCAGTAATTGTTTTTTTCTTTTCAATATTTGACTACGTAAAATTTTTTTTTTTACATGATCCTTACGAATAAAAATCATAAAGTGTGATGAGACATTTTGAATTACCTTCAAACAGGTTTTAATTTCCCTCGATTGTGTTGTTTTTTTTTTTAGTTTTTTTACAATTTTCTTGAATATATTTTCAGGTGAAAAGCATAAAGTTCGAGGAGACATCAATGTTCTTATTTGTGGCGACCCCGGTACCGCCAAGTCACAGTTCCTTAAATATACTGAAAAGGTAAGCTTTTAATGTGACCATGTTTTATTGGAACCACTGTAATAAATATTACTGCAACAAACTTAATAATTTACGTATCTACGGTCTCTATTTCTACTTACTATTATTATCTTATTAACTAGCTATTCCCGTGCGACTTGATCCGCATAAAATTGTGAATATTTTATTTTATTGTTTACATGTGTCAAATTATCAATTGCAAATGTCAAAATGACATGACATGATGACAAAGCATGGCAACCTTGCTTCCTTGATGTTGGCAGCAACTTATGGTCTCTTTCCCACATCTAGGGTTTTTATCCAAAATATTTACATCTAAGTTTAATGGCATGAAAATATAAAGCCTAAAGCGTGACGTAAGTGTAGGGCTTTTTTTGAAAAAAGAGTTATTCAAAAATATGCTGTAATTGCTGACATCTTAGGCAACAGAGAAGTGTGTATTTACGCTTTATTATAATAGTATAGATTACTATACATGCAAAAATTTGGATGGATGGACGTTTGTTAGAGTTTGTAACCTAAACTGTTGTACAGATCTCAATGACATTTACCATATATGTAGAGGATAGTCTGAAAGAAAACATACTTTTTGTTTTTTTTTTTAATTATTTCGGCACGGATGGAATCTCAGGCGAAATCCAGTTGTTAATTTTGATGTATTTTTCATAATACTCCTTTCAGATCGCACCCCGTGCCATATTTACAACTGGTCAAGGAGCGAGCGCGGTCGGTCTCACTGCTTATGTAAGAAAGAATCCAACAACAAGGTAAATATCGATAAAGAGAACAAAAAAAAAAAAAACAATTGTCAATGCTACAAAATTTTTATAATCGACATTTTAAAAAAAGTCAATATTTCAAAATTCATCTATATTCGTTCACCTATTATGGAGAATCCTAACACATCCATCCAAACAGCTGAATGGCTTCAATAAAAATAGCCGTATCACGCTCTACAAGGATCGATCTATTATTAGGGACAGGACTATTGCTGCCAATAGGCCTGATATAGTAATAATAGATCGGTCTGAGAGTTGTGTAATGTTAGTCGATATTCGATATTCGATATCACTATCCCACATGACTAGAACCTCGTTAAAGTCGAAAATGAAAAACTATTAAAATATTTGGATTTGGCTCACGAGGTTACCGCCAAGTGGCGTATGAAATCGATAACCATTATTCCGATAGTCGTTTCGGTACACGGGCTAATAGCGAAGAGCTTCGACCAAAACCTCAAGAAGCTCTCGCTAGACAGTTGGATTAAGGGCCCAATACAAAAAGCGGTTATTTTAGAAACTGCACGCATTGTGAGGAGGTTCCTGTCTCTGCAGCTCTGACCACTGGTTGCTTGAGTCATCGGATTCCGCAGCCGGTGGACTTCTATTTTTTTATATAATATGTTTTATTTTTTTTTAATCAAAATCAAGTAAATCATATATATAAAAATAAGACATTAAAAATATGAGAATGTAAAATAATAATAATAATGAAATTATACATGTATAGAGAATGGACATTGGAAGCTGGTGCTTTAGTGCTGGCGGACCGCGGAGTGTGTCTCATAGACGAGTTCGACAAAATGAACGAACAGGACAGAACCTCCATACATGAAGCTATGGAGCAACAATCCATCTCCATATCCAAAGCAGGCATCGTTACATCACTACACGCCAGGTAAGAACTGTCTAAAGGCCGGTTTCCCAGCTTTAAATTTTACAGTCAAAATGGCGTAATGGGTGGTCCTTTGCGTTAACGAAGTTTGCGGGCGACAGCTCAGTATTAAATACTAGCGTTCCCGTGCGACTTCATCCGCGTGAAATTATATAGACTTTATTTCATTTGTGAAATGTCAAAGTCAAATTCATAAATGACAACCTTGGTTCCTTAATGTTGGCAGCTCGTAGTTCATGGTCTCTTTCCTACATAAGGGTTTTTATCCAATTTATTTACCCCCTAAGTTTAATAGCGTGAAAATATATAGCCTAAAGCGTGACGTAATTGTACTTTTCATGAAAAAAGGATTATTCAAAAATATGCTGTAATTGCTGACATCTTAAACAACAAAGAAGTGTGGGTTTACGCTTTATTATAATAGTATAGATAACTTAACTCACGTGAAACTTTCAGTATAGGCACCGATCAGTTTTGGTTGTTTTTTTTTTAATATTTTTTTAATATTAATAAATGTTTTTTTCAGATGCTCAATAATAGCAGCGGCGAACCCAATAGGAGGTCGCTACGACCCCTCGCTTACGTTCTCAGAGAACGTGAACCTGTCGGAGCCGATACTGTCGCGGTTCGACGTGCTGTGCGTGGTGCGGGACGAGGCCGACCCCATGCTGGACACACATCTCGCTAAGTATTACATTTATTACTTGCAAAAATACATTTAAACTTAAAAAAATACAGTAGGCATAGTTGACACTTCACTTGAAACATTTTTCAAGAAACAAAAAATCCAAACACTGAAGCGTCTCGGTATGTTAGATTTGACATTGAGATGTTACCGTACAAAGAAGTTACCGGTGAAAAAAATGTTCCCTATGTCTATATATTTCTTAATTTAAAATAAGGTAACAAGCTAAACTGGGTTTTAAGGTGACAAAAATGATACTTGCTTATCTTTATTGCAAAGGATAAGATGAAAAAATACTATTGTTATAAAAAAAAAAAAAATTTCATAACTCGGTTATCTGTATTCTGTAGGTTGATCGGTCCACCAGTTAATCGACCCTTTGGGTTTTTTGTCCCATTGTACCAATTGACTCTATACAATCTGACTTCTTACTAATATTATAAATGTGAAAGTTTAGATGGATGGATGCTTGTTTGTTTGTAACCTAAACGGCTGAAGGGATCTCGATTAAATTTGGCATAGATGTTGATAGTCTGGAAGAACACATAGGCTACCTTGATTTTTTTTATAACTAGCTTTCGCCCGCGACTCCGTTCGCGTGGAATTAAAAAAAAAAGTGAGTAGCGTATGTGTTCTTCCAGACTATCCTCTATATCTATACCAAATTTCATCGAGATCCGTTCAGCTGTTTAGGCTACAAACTCTAACAAACATCCATCCATCTAAACTTTCGAATTTATAATATTAGTACGATTGACTTTTCAAAAAATCTTTAATGTAGGCAGGTTAAATGAATAATTAAAAAAAAATGTCCGTAATTTCAGATTCGTAGTAAGTTCTCATATGCGACATCACCCGACAAAACGCGGAGCTACCTTAGAGGATAATATTACGGACGATATCGGCATACCGCAAGATTTACTGAAGAAATATATCGTATATTCGAAGGAAAATGTACATCCCAAGTTACAGGTAATGTCTTACTAGCTTTACCCGCGACTCTCCCTGTAGTATTAAACAAAAGTAAATAGACTATGTGGTCTAGACTATCCTCTACATCTATACCTAATTTCATCGAGATCCGTTCAGTCGTTTAGGCTACATTCCTAACAAACATCTATCTAAACTTTCGCATTTATAATATTAGCAAGATTATTATATGTAAGGGCTTTTTTGTTAGAGAATGTTAAAAATTATATTTTTCTTTATGTTTTTCTATGCATCTACATTGATAAAGGAAGCAAGTAAGTACTACTAATTATCCTTTAAATATGTTTTATATCCCTGGTCAATGAAACCGTAAATTAAAAAGTTTACAAGCTAAAGATATATGTTAGCTGTAGCTCGCGACTTCATTCGCGTGGGATAAAAGAAATAGTTAAAAGCTATGTTACTCACTGATAACATAGTTTTATAATAGTCAAAGATTTTTTTGAAATCGACTGAGTAGTTTTTATGTTATTTAAACACATACAAAAATACAAATATGTCCTCTTTATAATATTAGTATAGATATCTTCTTATTAGGATAGTTTGACTTTAACACTGCTTAATATCATAATTTGTGAGTCTAAGGGCCTGTCCCACCGTTGGCTGATAGAGGCTCAGATAGCTTAAAAAATGTAAAGGAGATGCATAGGAAGGGGAAATGTCCTCTTTATGCGTCTCCTCCTCCGTCGTATAAGGGTAGGCAACGCATCTGCAATTGCAGATGTCTTTGGGCAGGGGTCGCTTCGCCATTTTGGCGGATTCTAGTGGCCGCTTGCACGTTTGCCACCGTATGTAAAAAAAAAATTACGTCACTGACAGATATGGCAACAAAATCCGTCTCCATCACATATTTCGCATGTTGGATTGTGTAGACAATTTACAATTAGGTGGGACAGGCCCTAAGTTAAGTGTAAATTACAATGATTTTTCCAGAACATGGATCAAGATAAAGTGGCCAAGATGTACAGTGAGCTGCGACAGGAGTCCCTCGCAACTGGCAGCTTGCCCATCACTGTCAGACATATTGAGTCAGGTGAGACAACTATATTGTGATAATTACATTACACAATTACTCTTTAGCTGATAATTATACAGCAAATAAGAAATGGTCTATAAAAATAATCAAAAAAACAGATCATCGGTGACTCAAGGGTTAAGCACTCGACTTGTAATATACGGGTTTGAATCCAGCCAACTATCAATCATACTAATATTATAAATGCAAAAGTTTAGATGGATGGATGTTTGTTAAAGTTTGTAGCCTAAACTGCTTAACGGATCTCGATGAAATTTGACATATACGTGCAGGATAGTCTAGAACACAGTCTACTCACTTTTTTTTTTTTTTTACTTCCACGCGGACGGAGTCGCGGACGAAAGCTAGTAATGTTATAATTTTTGAATTAAAGTTGTACGTAGTTTAAAGCCTATACTGCTGAACGGAATTGAATGAAATTTGGTATATATAGTAGTCTCGAAGAACACAGGCTTACTTCTGATTTTTTTTATTAATTTTAATTTTTAATTTGTTTGTTTTCTTTACTTATAGTTATCCGTATGAGCGAAGCGCACGCACGTATGCATCTACGGGCTCAAGTAGACGAACAGGACGTCAACATGGCCATACGCACTATGCTTGAAAGTTTCGTCGATACGCAGAAATACAGCGTTATGCGACCTATGAGACAGGTAAGTTACACTTAGGGCCGGCATTAACAAAGGGTCGCTAAGGGCGCTAGACCAAAAGGGCTTCAATATAATACAGGCTCACTTAACCTTATTTATATCCCCTCCAAATTACTAAAAAGGGGGCGTTATAGAAATCTCGCCCAGGGCGCTAGTAATACTAAAATTTAAACTGGATATACTTTCAATTTTATCTGACCATACTCAGAGACAGTAAATTTACTTTTATTTAATCAAAATAATTTAAACTCATTTGCAAGAAAATGCTAAAAACATCACTTGATTAAATAAGGATCATAATTCATTTGTATTAATATTATAAAGAGGAAAGATCTGTATTTTTGTATATATTTAAATATTTCTAAAACTACTAAACTGATTAAAAAAATTGCACTATTTAAAAGCTACTATTTATTTGTTAATTTCACGCGGACGAAGTCACCAGCATCAGCTAGTTAATTAAAAAAAACTATCTTTACAGACGTTCCAGAAATATCTATCATACAAGAAGGATCACAGCGAACTATTATACTACATTCTACGTCAACTCACAATGGACCAGTTAGCTTATATGCGTGGTTTGCACAATCACTCACAGTCCACTATAGAGATATCAGAAAGAGATCTAACGGAGAGAGCGAGACAGATAAACATCACAGACCTCAAGCCGTTCTACGATAGTAGGATATTCAAAATCAACAACTTCAGTTATGACCAGAAAAGGAAAGTGATTATTCATATTTTGCCAGAAGCGCCTAGTGCGACGTAATGAACTGGATATGTACAGTCGCGGACATCCGCGGTGTTATAAACTCCGCCTTTTACAAATAACCAATTAGGTAACAGTGAATTATGTAAACGACGGGATAATAAAAAAAGCGGTGTTCTACTGACTGACATCATACTAATATTATATATGCGAAATTTTAGACAAATGGATGAATGTTTGTTAGAGTTTGTAGCATAAATGGCTGAACGGATTTCGATTTTTGGTATAGATGTAGAGGATAGTCTGGAAGAACACAGTCTACTCATTTATTTTGTTAATTCCACGCCGACGAAGTCGCGGGCGAAAGCTAGTTTTTTCATAAAACATATCCAAAAGCTGCGTAGTATTGGTTATTGTTCCGTGTTTAAACAAATCTTTTATGTTAGAATACCGAGAGATTCCCCGACTGTACATATTTTGTAATTGTAAGCTTCCACTGCCTAAACTCATGTTCCATAGCTCGAATAAAGAGTGTAGTAGTATAAAACCCTCGCCATAATTCCAAAAATACAGTCAAACAAAATGTAATACTATCTATATATTAAAATATTATATAGATTTTTTAGCAGTGGATACCTACTTTAATGCCGATCATCACTCCCACCATACTTTAATTATAATGTTAATCTTGTATTTGTTTTGTATGAATGTTTTTTAATATAATAAAATAAAGTGCCTCTCTGTTCTCTGTTTAAATGATAATCTTATTACCTACACCCATACATTCAATCAATTGTCTTGTCCCAATAGGGTCAGCACAGAATTAACTTCGACGGTACAGTAAGTGCTTGATTCCCACCATGGTGAAAAAATGTGTGAAGTCAACCCGCAGTAGGCTAACTTGGTTGGCCTAGTCAGGGCTTTAGGGTAGGGCTCCAAGTCCCTCATTGAGTACATATGAGTCTACGGCAGTATTATTACTCTTCTTATTTTCTTTATACTATATGCTACCTTATGCATATCCTCTTTCACACATATATCCAACCTTCCCATACCTTATAGTCATTTTATGCCCTTATTTGCACGGGCGCTAAATAGTGCGAATCCAAAAGTAGGTTTGTGATACTCCGAGTAATCTGCTGCGCCGACCTTACAGTAGTATAAGGAAGATGATTCGCACGGGCGTTTTTTTAACGCTGTGGTTCTTGTGAATTGGCTGTTTCAAAATAACTCATATTTCGTTTGCACAAAAAAGTGCTACCATATAAACATATACAAGGAAATGCATTTGTTCTAATTCAATACGCGTTATAAAAGCGCCAGTGCTAATCGGGGGTAAACTATAATGTAAATAAAACCTCTGCGCTAGTTGACTGGTTTAATTATTTTTTTAAAAATCAGACTTTTCTAAAATAAATATTTATTCCAAGAAACATATTCTGTCACAGTTAAAAACAATATTTCATCTATTATAAATCCAGTTATCAAACAAAAATAATTGGCAAATTTTATTTTTACAAAGCATAACCGTTACATTGAGTGATTCAAGACCTATAGCTGTTAGTTATACATCAATTAGACAACATACATACTATTAAAATCTTAAAATGAGTGACCTAATCACTACTAAACAATAAATACAACATTTTTACACAACTAAATCTACATTTCGAACCATCTTAAGACTTCTTTAGAAATGTTTCATTTGGGATGGGTCGATTTTATTGTTTAAAAATTTTACAATCACATAGTTAAAAATTAACACTAAGAATTATCTTAACTACAAACTCTTGCCCCTAGACTAGGTGGCAACACATTCCATGCACACTATTTTGTATGAACCCACCAGGTGAGTCCGCAGTACATGTTAAATTTTCAATGACCTGCATTCATTTTAAAACAATTCGCTCGCAACCAAACTTTTAAGAACCCATTCACAGTGGCAATCTCCTTAAACTCTTTAAAACTGTGAAAAGATATCAACATAATAAGATTTAGACAATTACAAATGAGAACATGAGATATTTTGCTAAAAAAAAAACATAGATAAAAAAATTTACACAAGCCTAAATCCTATTGAGTACATTAAACACAAATATGCAACTACCTTTATTCTGAAAGTAGAAAAACATTTAAATTTCTCATGATTTTTACATCAGACAGATATAGAAACCATTTGCTTTAAAACATACTGTTAAAATAGACAGAAAGATAGAATTGAAAATTAAAACGGTAAAAAGAAGGTAAAAACGAGTTTTTTAGAATTTAAATCATCTTAAATAGTGCGTATTGAAATAAAAAATAAAATTCAGTTATAATGGCAGTGATCAACATAAAAAGTAGCAAAATATCTCACCTTCTGTATAAAATTACAGTTTTAGCTTAATCACTCCCTGATCCAGATTCCGACTCGCTGTCACTGCCGCTGCCACTATCACTGTCACTGCCTGAGCCACTGCTGCTATCGCTTCCAGAAGAATCCGAGCTGTCTGAACCTGAGTCCGAGGAGCTGCTTGATGAATCCGAACAGTCTGAGCAGTCTGAACTAGCACGCTTCTTTTTTCTCGGAATCTTGCATTTGCCGTTGCTGCAAATTGACATAATTGAGGGTAGGTTCTAAAATTAAACTTAAGCTTTTAGATTTTGAGTATTGATGTTTCAAATATTTGTATTTGAAAATTCATTATTAATGTAAGGTATTTAAAAAAAATTGTCAAAGTAGGTAAGTTCCAATAATGTGTGTGTGGATTCAGATATTATGGCTGATTGAAATGTATGGAAGAGCAGCAAATTCTGTGCCAACCCTCCATAAGGGATAGGGCAAGTTGAAAAAAATTATTCTTGCTATTCCCCATTGTAACATATGGTAAGCCAAAAATACAATAAACATTTGTAAAATTCAGTCAAAAACATTTCTTAATCTAATTTAGGAAGATCGTTAATCCGTTACAACAGTTACAATCCTTAGTAATAATTTTTTCTATCTACCTTCAAGTTACTATTCTAGAAAGAACAACCATATGGCAAATTTTACTCGACACTAATATCAAAATTTACCTGCACTGGCCTTCTTCCTTCTTTTCTAAATTCTTTTTAAGGATCTTTGTGCGTGACGGTCGGACCAAGATTTTTCGTTTCCCCGTGCACTCGTAGCTCCAATGCCCATACTCCAAGCATTTCTGACAGCGAATGCCCTGAGGAAACGCCGCGGCCAAAGCTGCTTGCCTGTTAACAAATCAATTTTATATTTAAAATATCGGAAAATATGGAATATTTTACAATAAAAACCTAAAATTTTACTTTTTCCTCTGAGCTTGATGCCTGTTGTAAGTTCCCAGCGTCATTTTATTTTGATTGATTTATCGAGGTACAAATTATAATATTTTTCTTAAAATCTCGATTAGGTATAATAACTGAAAAATTCTATAAGACAGCGATTTGTAAGTACTTCTCAAACAGCTCGGCAAACACAAACAAAACGAAGCGAAATGATAGATTTGCGTCAAGCGTAGCCATCACACATTTTGTTTTTTCTTTTCTGTCATATTTCACAGCTCTGCAATCGATGTCTTTCTCAATTTCTTATTTTCCTAATAAAAATTACTACTATATTATTTGTTTTGAAAAGTGTTTTCTGCTTTAACATGTTAAATAAAATCTAAAATAAAAAAATTATAGTTATTTTTTTACATTGATGACTCATTGCAATATTTTTCAACGATTGTTAGTTCTGTCATATTGACAGATTTTTGATAGATTACGCGTGGAGGTGTGTGAGTGATCATCTGTGCAAAAGTTGTTTGTATTTATTGAGTGATAAAACTTGTATTTTTCCTCAAGTTTTGTAAGACACCTAGAAACTGAAATCTAGGTATTTGAGATGTCCGAATATAATTTCGCAATAATAATATGTCGGATTGGTATTGGCGAGTGATCGCCTTGAAGGCTGCTTTTGCGCTTACATGTTTAGTTTCTTATCTTAGCGCTGATGTTACGATACAGAAGTTACCGTTTTGTAATCCTCACAACGCAAACGGTGTATCCGACGAGTAAGTTACTCTTGAAAGATGATTACTTTAAATACGTAACATTCTTACTTTTAAACATTTTGAACATGTTTGGACAGGAATCTTCGGGTTTTTTAATAAAGCGTACACTTTTGCGTTATATGTTTAGAACACGTACATTTTTAATTGATAGCGTAATCTCTTGCACTTTTTGCAGTATGTAGTCTTATTTTCAAGATTAAGCAGCAAAAACAAACATTATCCAATAAACCGCGACCTTGATATGTTAAGCTGTAACATTTTGTTAACATTCTATCAGTTTGCGATTTTTTATGCATTCTTAAACTTTTATCTATTTCTTTATATCTGCATAACTCTAATTGCATTATATTACTTTGATTTGAAATAAAACATTTGTATTCTTTCCACATATCTTTTTAGCAACTTAATGAATTACCTTCAATACAAAATTTTGTTTGTTTTTACTTTACTTTATGTAGCTTAATTCCACCTTTATATTTTAGAATTAAACACTATTTGAAAATAATGATTTAATGTAACCAAATGTTTATATTTACAGTTTAGTGATTGTCAGCACTGTTGATGGAAAGTTGACAGCTTTCTCCACAAAAAATGGTATCAAAGCTTGGGATGTAGAAACTCAGCCATTGCTGTCATCCAATCTGCATCATGTGGAGGTAAATCTTTATTTTCTTAAAATAAAATCTGAAACTCAAATATTGTTAAACTGAACACCTCTTAAGGTGGAAAAAAAACTTTCCCTCTTCATTGAGTCTTAAAATCTATGTTGAATCTTACTTCTTACTAATATTATTATTGGGAAAGTTTAGATGGATGGATGGATGGATGGATGTTTCTTAGAGTTTGTAGTCTAAATAGCTGAGCTGAATTCAGTGAAATTTGGCATAGATGTAGAGGATAGTCTGGAAGAACACACAGGCTACAAGCTTTCATTTATTTTAATTCAACTAGGACAGAGTCACAGGCGAAAGCTGGTTATTTATGTTATGTTAATTGAACAAATTGTTACTTCTCTTATTTTTATAAAAACTCTTATTATAAGTTATGTTTTCCCATTTTATGTTATTTATTATCATTTCAGTTAAGTGCTGGAGGTAAATGGGTGCGACTTGTGCCTTCCTTACGCGGCACATTATACAGTCTTAGCGGAGACACTATCGAACCTCTGCCATTTGATGCTGAGCAACTGCTGTCATCATCATTTAAGTACTCAGATGATTTGGTGATTGCCGGTAAGTTTATAGATCGGATAATGTCCATTGCTGAAACACTTACTAATGTTATAAATAGGATTTGGATGGATGGATGTTTGTTATGTATCTCCAAAACAACTTTGGATGTCCATTAAGTTGTTTGGAGATCTAGAGTGGTAGAGCCCGCTTTAACATCTTCGCACTGTATGGCCGGCTCGCCCGGTGTAATACCATGACCACACAGAAAACAGACGTGAAGTGGAAGGAATTCCGCGTTTAGTCTGATGAGTTTGGTGCCGGAGGCCTAATTTTAGTCCCTTTCCCTTTCCACACTTTTCTTAAGAGAAAAGGATTGGAAGGAAAAGTGGATTTGACGGTGGAGGAGACGCATAGGAAGGTGAAATGTCCTCTATATGTGCGTCTCCTCTTCCGTCAATTAAGGGTAGGCAATGCATCTGCAATTGCGGATGTTTATGGGCAGCGGTCGCTTTCCGTTTCGGTGGATTTAGGTGGCCGCTTGCTCGTTTGCCATCTTATATTATGAAAAAAAAGATCTAGAGATCATCAAGATAGATGAAATTTGGTACAGTTTTAGAACATAGTCTGGAAGAATACATTGGTTACTCGCTAAGTTTATTTTGATATATGCGCGGACTAAATCGCGGGCAAAGGCTAGTATAATATAATAATTTTATTTATAGTACAGTAGAACCTCTATAAGTTAAAGTCCAAACCAAATATTTTAAGTTATAGAGGTTTTAAGTTATCAAAGGTCTATGTTGTAGAGGTTTTGTGCTTTGATGGGAAGAGAACATATTATTTTTTGAATTCATAGAGGTTTTTAAGTTACTGAGGTTTGAGTTATCCAGGTTCTACTGTAGCAGTTTGACTAACACTTAAAAATGAATATTTTACTAAGTTTAAAATAACCCAAAAAAGTTATTTTAATAGTTCAAAAGCATATCCAAGTTTAGTTGAAGAAATAAGTTATGCAACAATAACTTAATAGAACCTTAATTGTACTATTTAATAATGGAAATAATGAATCTTAATTCACATTACTTAATTATATATAATTAATTGATATTTCCTGTCTTAAATAATTCTGTAATAAATGCAATTTTAATATTCAATCTAAAGTTATGAATATGCATGAAGTACATTAAAGTATTAATTTAGCCAAAATCTCATATATGACTTATTCTTTAGTATTTTATCTTATCTTCTTGATAATAGAATAAAGAAGGAAATGATTGTTTCAAAACATAATATTGTTTTGATTCTGTGTTTATTAACCATTGTGGTATATGAGGGTACCTTAATATAATATAATGTCAGTTCACTCATAATAAATTAGTCCAGTACCAACCGCCGTTTCAATAACACCCCTACATTACAGTTAAGTTAAGGATGTTTTTAAATTCCTACTGAGAATGTTATAAGTTAAAGTATTTAAATTGAGTTTTGTTATTAAATTTTCCTTGTATTTTTTTTAGTTTAGTGCATTTGTACTGGTATACTGAACAAAAGGACTGCCTGAAAACCAGTGCAGGGATTTCCTGCACCATCTGAAATGACCACCTATTACCACTCTTTTTTTTGTGTTAAGATTAGTTTATGCATACTAGCCTTTTGCCCGCGATTAAGTCCGCGTGGATTTAAAAAAATGTAAACAGCCTATGTTCTACTATGTTCTACAACGAGATCCCTTCAGCTGTTTAGGCTATAAACTCTAATAAACATCCATCCATCCAAACTGTCGCACTTTTAATATTAGTAAGATTCAGCTAGATTTATTTTTTGTACCTTTTGTACGGTATTAGACATTTATTCTATACTATGTTCAAGGTGCAAGAGAGACACTATGGGTGGGTATAGACGCGCACACAGGCACCGTGATATACGAGTGCGGGTCTGCGGGCTGCAGCAGCGAGCAGACTGCGGGCGCGGGACGAGAGGTACTAGTCCTGCGTCGACAGTCCAGCACAGTGAGAGCCCTTGAACCGCACTCCGGACAGGAAAAGTGAGTTCATGTTTTATTGGAAAATTTTTGGTTTTTTGTCAACAGTCAATATACTGATATGCTTGAGTCTTGTCGACGGAATGTTAAAATACACTTTTTATGTTAATAAAAAGTCTTTGTAAATATGTTTTTATTTGACTTTGTTGCTATACACGATGTTACGAACTCTTTGTACTTCGACTACTTTGAAGCGTAGTAAGTAGAGCCTACTTATGATATACTAGCTTTCGCCCGCGACTCCGTCCGCATGGAGTTAAAAAAACAAATGTAAGTAGCCTATATGTTCTTCCAGACTCTCCTCTACCACTTATACCAAATTTCATCGAAATTCGTTCAGCTCTTTAGGCTACAAACTCTAATAATTATCCATCCATCTAAACTTTAGCATTATTAGAATGACTAACATTAGGCTATGTGGTTATCAGATGGAACTTCAGTGTGGCGGAGCACCAGCTATCGGTGAGTCGGCGGGAGTGCCTCGGCGCGGGCGCTCCGCCCAGCCCCGTCACTGTGGGCGTCGACCTGCCCGAGGGCGTGGTCGCAGTACGACTACCCGGATCACAGAAACCTCTCTGGCAACAGAAAGTACGTGACATGGATTTTACTGTATTTTACATTATTTTTGGTAATGTAATCAGTGTTTCGTCAAATTTTACTGATTAATCAAGCAACTGAAGATATGTCTTGTAACAAATCGAACAACAAATCGTACAATCTATAAATAAATCTACTGACCAATTCAAGTACTAAATGTTCAATGAATTTGTAACAAGACAAGTGATCAGTTTATTTTTTAATATATAAAGTAATAACCATTTTAACTTGACCTTTGGAATGAAGCATTTTCAGTTAGGAAAGGGTTCAAATTAATTTGGTTTTATACGACGAAAATGTAATTAGGAAAACCTACAAACAAAAAACTTTATTAATTTCCCTTAGGGCAAAGTACTTGTGTCCAAACTGTAGGCTGTGTTAGGGTAATTAAAAAAACTAGGGTGGTGCCCTGTGTGATGGATGCCCCCGCCATCCATACCACAGAGAAACTGATCACACTGAAAAAAAAATAAAATAATATTTAATCCTTGTCAACACTACAATTATGAAAGAAAAAGTAATTAAACACAAAATAATGAGAAACGTAACTAATGAAAAAAAGAAATATTTAAAATTAGCGTTGCAATGCTGACTGGATTGGGTCCTCGCTCAGCTATAAATGCTGGATGCTCCTATTGAAGTACCAGCGCTGACCTTCCGCGAGAACCCTTGGGATCATCCACACGTCAGTAACATTGTGTTATTGTGTGTATTGTGTAGCTAGAAGCGCCTGTGGCAAGCCTGTGGCGGCTGCAGGGCGGCACGCTGCAGCACGTGGACGTGCTGTGGCAGGCCGCGCAGGCGCTGGCTGAAGCCGAGCCCGCCCCGCCCTCGCTCTACATAGGGGTCCACGACCGACAGGTTAGTCATAAAATGTATACATACAACTGTTTCGTCGTGTGTTTTTATATAATCAGCTAGGCATTAAAAAACTTCTTAACTAGTCTATGGTCAACATCTGTGTCAAATTTCATTTAGATCCGTTTAGTCTTACCAGATATATTTAATAATAAACATCCATCCATCGAAACTTTCGCTGTAATATTAGTAAGGTGTTTTTTTTATTTTGTTTTGTTTAAGATGTTTTATTTTGTTTTATTTTACCAATTTGTTTATTAAACATTTGGTCCAAACGAGCCGGATTGGAGTAAATCATTAAATAGATTAAATGGTTCTAAAATATGTAATTGTGTTTAAATATCTCGTAAAGGCTCTTTACACGGTTATTTTTACGGATTTATTAATTGTTATCTTTAGTTTACTGCTTAAATGGATCATTTTTTTTATTGTAATTCAATTTTTTTGTATTAGATTTTTGTATTCAAAAAAATTGACAATTTTTAACTAATGTTATTTAGTCATTTACTTATTAAATTTATTTAGTTGTTTAACCCGTAATTGCAATCCAATAAAATCATGATGCATTTATACACCAATCTTCTTTTCCAAACCCAATAGATTATTTTAAAAAATGTTTTTTTTTTTATTTTTCCCTTAATCTATGTTCAATTTAATACCCGTTTCAATTTAGGGCACTTAAAAAGAAAAAATCACGCATTTAAGATACTAATACAGAATGTTTCCAACAATTTACCCTTAATTTATATAGTTTCTTGTATTCGACAGTTATACATCCAAGAGAGCGTGTTGTACGCACAGAAGGTGGAGACGTCGGTGGCAGCGCGGCCGTTGCCATGGAAACTGAAGCACTCGCGGCCGCTGCTCAGCGCGGCGCAGACCGCGCTCAGTCTGCACGATACTGACCCTGACCTCTCACTGGTCGCACTCTACAGGAATCCTGGATTAACTGGTAAGCTATGCTCTGCCAGAGAGGGGGAGCTCCCCCCTAGAGAAACTACCTCTTACATTCCCTAGCAGGTACATAACTCAAAAACGACTACCCCCCCATTAGTCACCGGCCTAGTCGTACTTTTAGTTAATCTGCCCCCCCCCCCTTCCCCTAGATCAGAAGCTGGCGATGCCCAGCTTCACTAGGCATTAAAACCCTTGCCGTTATATTTGTAACATCGGTCGATATACATCGTAATAATAACCATGTAATTTAAATTTGTTAAAAGTTTCTACCAAGTTTGAATACCTATGTTAAAAAAATTAAAATGATGAAAGTTTGAAGAGGAGATTTTTTTTTTCTCTGAAAATGTTAAGATAGCAGAAATCCACATTAATATGAATTTACAAAAACTCAATGTTAACAAGATATTTCTATACAAATATATTATAAAGAGGAAATATTTGTGTACATATTGCAATAACTCAAAGTACTGGGCTGCAAAAACTCACCATTAAAAAGCAACGTTATCATCGAGCAACATTAATTTCACGCGGGCAAAGTCGCGTGCAACAACTAGTTTAATATAAAACATAATCTATTTAAAAAAAATCCCATACAAATCAATAACCTATAAAAATCTGTTCTACATATAAAGCCCCTTATCACCAGGAAACCACGGCTTCTTCCTCTACATCCAAGATACCTGCGACCAAGCAGTCCAAGTCTCCGAAACCTTCGAACCATCAGACGTGATCCCCAACAACAGTGAGAACCAATTCGATCACCATCACGTTCACGTCCACGTCTACTCCCTCTGGTTCTGGTGGAAGGAAGTCTTCCTCATCACGGTCAGCACAGCGTTACTCCTGAACCTGCTCATCTGGCCCAAACTCTTCGCACAGAAGATACCACCTCCAACTCCAGTACCAGTGAACCAAGAAGTGATAGTTGTGGAACGACATTATGAAAGACCTCAATCGACAAAGGAATATTCTGGAAGATATGAAAATGATTTCACTCCGTTACGTTGTTTGGGTCAAGGAGGTTTTGGTGTTGTTTTTGAAGCGAGGAATAATATTGATCATTGTTCGTATGCTGTTAAACGGATTACTCTACCGAAGAGGTAAGTGAAATATTGAAAAAAAATTGCAATAATTCTTCATAGAATCTGTAATTCTAACAGCCTTACAAATAAACTCGGTCTAAAGTTAATCTTAGGAGTAAACTGAGTATAAGCATACATTATAATAGTGGTAAGGGCCCGCTTTAACATCTTCGCACGAATGGGTCGGCTCGCCCCCAGCAATACCACGACCACACAGAAAGCAGGCGTAAAGTGGAAGCAATTCCGCGTGCAGTCTGATGAGTGTGGTGCCGGAGGACTAATTTTAGTCCCTTTTCCTATCCACCCTTTATTGAGAGGAAAGGATGGAAAGAAAAATTGGATTTGACGGTGGAGGAGACGCATAGGAAGTGGAAATGTCCTCTTTATGTTCTCTGTCATTAAAGGGTAGGCAACGTATCTGCAATTGCGGATGTTTATGGGCAGCGGTCGCTTTCCATTTCGGTGGATTCAGGTGGCCGCTTGCTCGTTTGCTACCTTATATTATAAAAAAAGTTACTTATTTCTAAGTTTAACTTTATATCAGGTTTATTATGGCTGTATGTGGTCAAGTTAATACTTCATACTCTAGGCTATATAAGCTTAGGGGCTGAGTAAATTGTAAATAAATGCTCTAATAAGCTACGAAAACTGGTTGCTTAAATTGTCAACCAATAGTAAAGGCCATTTTCATTTGAGTATTTTAATTTTGACACTTGCAATATATTTACTTAGTGTAAAGAATAAAATATAACAGGAACAGCTAATCATACTTCATACTAATATTATAAAAGCGAAAGTTTAGATGGATGGTTGTTTGTTAGAGTTTGTAGCATAAACGGCTGAATGGCTGGATTTCGATGAAATTTGGTACAGGTATAGAGAATAGTTTGGAAGAACACATAGGCTACTTACTTTTGATTTTATTAATTCCACGCTGACGGAGTCGCGGACCAAAGCTAGTATTTCATAAAATAAAATAAAAAATCTCAAACATTTGTAGAGTAAAATTAATAGTTATTTTTATACATTTTCAGGCAATCTAAACGCGAGCGTGTATTACGTGAAGTGCGGGCGCTCGCGAAGTTGGAACACGAGAATATAGTGCGTTACTTCAACGCCTGGCTCGAGGAGCCTCCGCCGGACTGGCAGGAGAAACGAGATGCTGTACTTATGCGGTAAGATTTAATCACATACACGTCCGCACGCGGCGGCGGCAGATCACCGACTGACAGTAGCGCCATCTATGTATGTCAAACGAAATTACTGGCGCCAGTTAGTTTTTACATTATGCCATTTGAATGTCAGTCCAGTTATTGAGTTTTGCTGTTACATAGTTTTATATATATACGATCATCGCCCGCAAAATTCGTTAGCGCAGAACATTTTCGTGTGCATCGACGTTTTAACAACTACCTTCCACTCGCTCCACCAGTTCCAGATATAGCGGTCCGGTCGCCATTTTGACAGCGCGGAATAAAAAATGTGTAGCCTATAATATGCCCGTCCATGTCAGCTACCCTCCAGTGAAAGTCCCGTTGACCTCGGCCCAGCCGTTTCGAAGATTGCTCGGAACAAACGCGGATTACGGACAAACAGAGAAACATTTTTTTAATTCGATTTTCGTTACTAGCAATTTTTTTTCTTTTGATGTTACAAACAGACACTCCAATTTTTTTATATGTATAGATTCTTTAAATATATAACATGATATATAAATTTCTACAAGACAATTATTTTGAAGATGAATATTTTACCCCAGATTTTATATTACAGTGAACTCGGCAGTATGTCAGTGTTGAGCAGCGAAGAGGCCAGCTCTGCCACCCCCGTAACCCCAACATCCCCCTCATCCCCCTCATCCCCCAACAAATCACCCCTCAAAGCGGACAGTGTCACACTTAACTTGCACAAGCCACTGGATTACTGTGTTGACGCACTGGACTACGACAAATTAAAGGAACCTAGACGACACAGGTAATAGTTTGTCTAAACTATGTTTTACCCGTAAATCCTTCCGCGAGAAATTTAATGTTAGTAAGTGGCCATGTTCTTCCAGAATATTCTATATGACAATACAAGTTTTATACAGACCTATTAAGCTGTTTTGGAGATATCTTATAACAAACATCCATCCATCTAAACTTTCGCATTTATGATATTAGTAAGACTGCCTAAATTTTCTCATACTTAGTGTTACTTTGTAATAAAAAATGTATACACAATTTATTCATACATTTTTATGCGAGGAGAAAGTTAGCTTACATTAGCCACGATTTTTTTAAAGAAGTTAGGAAATCTATATTTTTATTCATTTATATGTAAACTTTAATTACATTGTAATATACGGTATGAATTATCTACATGAGAATAGTTTATTAATTTTTTTTTTTTCATAATGTTTACATGTAAAAAAACTTTCAGATCTCTAAGCTGTAACGATTCCTTCAGCATTATATTCGACGAGGACGCGTCAAAAATATCAGAAACATCGAAAAAACATACAAACACGGAGCCTCCTAATATATTATCCAAAGATTTACAAAGTTGGGATAACTCGATGTTGTCTAAATCACATACAACCGGTTTCCGAAGTGAATCTAAGAAAGATGATTCTTTTATTGTATTTCAAGATAGCACAAAGGAAAGGCAGGACCTTTCTAATAAGATATTAGATAAAGTGAAGGAATATGACGGATATGTTAAAACGGACACCTCTAACCATAGTAAGAAAAAGGTAAGTGATTACTAAATATATTAAAAATGTCTTTTCTACATGATTGAATGAAAGTTGAGTGTAAATGAAATTAAAAAAAAAATGTACTAATTTATTAGATATTTGTTACATTACATTTCTATATAAAAATGACTATCTTTGTGTCTAAAATTGAACAAAGGTTGAGAGTACATTTAAGAAACGAAAGAATACAAGATGTTCTAATTTTTTTTTAATTCTTATCTATTTTACAAAAGAAACTTGTATTCAATGTTAGATACGGTACTTAAAGTGGCTTACCTCAGTATTTTTCTCAATATATCTACACTTAGGGTTTTCTTTAATAACCAAATAATGTCTTTGAGTGTGACATTTACCTAAACGTATCTCGATAAAATTGGGCATAGATGTATATGATAGTGTGGAAGAACACATAAGCTACTTTTGTTTTTTTTAATTCCACGCGGACGGAGTCACGGGCGAAAGCTAGTTGACTATACATTAACATCTATGTCCATTCAGAAAGGTCATACGCGGCACTGGTCACTAGACCTGTGTGTGCGGGGCGGGGGCGAGGAGGGTGGGGCAGAGGCCGGGGCAGGGGCGGAGGCCGGGGCCGGGGCCGGGGCCGGGGGCAGCAAGATGTACTTATACATCCAGATGCAGCTGTGCCGACGCGACAGCCTGCACGACTGGCTTCGACACAACAGGACCTGGGATGCCCGAAGACAGCATGTCAGTAATTATGTTTATTTTCATTACAAAGTACAGTCGAGGGAATCCGCGGTGTTGTACTTCCAAAAACTGCCTAACTTTTTGCAAATAAACTAAGTAGCAATTCAAATTAGCTCTGTTAGAATGTACATTTGTACATTCCAACAGGTGACAGGAAAACTTTTTTTTTTTATTAACAATTTTAGTAGATTTTTGTTAATTTACTAACATTTCCTTTAATCGTTCCAACTAAGCTCTAGGCTTGTGCTAGGGTATGGTTTACGGCAGTAGTCGAATGGCGGGGTTCAAACCCTCAACCTCAAGTTAGTTCGTACCACAAACCAAATAAATATTAAAATGTACTGTGCTCGGTATACAAATGGAATTGTACAATAATGTACTTGACAAGATAAACGATTATTTTACATTGTATTGGTCCCTATTTTAATTTAAAAAGCGTATTCATCTGATGCTTAAATTAATTGGTCAAGCGCTGGTTTATTAATGTTAAAAAATATATATATATATGTAACAATACTCCAGTCAGTTAAGTTTCAGTTGACGTTACAAGAGAGTGAACTATTTATAGTAATTTACCCAAAGACTGAATGTAGTGTTCGTTTCTATCATCATCATCTCCCCAGCCTTATCCTACTCCCGTAGGGTCGGCGCACCGGGTTATCGTCCTCCAAAGCACTCTAATACTAATCTAATAACAGTGGTAGTGCCCGCTTTAACATGTTAGCAGTGCAGGGCCGGCACGCCCCCAGTAATACCACGACCACACAGAAGACAGGCGTCAGATGGAACCAATTCCGTGTTTCGTCTGATGAGTGTGGTGCCGGAGGCCTATTTTAAGTCCCTCTCTCTTTACCACCCTTTTCTTATAAGGAGAGGATGGGAAGAGGAAGTGAATTTGACAGTGGAGGAGATGCATAGGAAGGGGAAATATCCGATTTATGTGCGTCTCCTCCTCCGTCGGATAAGGGTAGGCAACGCATCTGCAATTGCGGATGTCTATGGGCAGCGGTCGCTTCGCCATTTTGGCGGATTCAGGTGACCGCATGCTCGTTTGCCACCTTATGTTATAAAAAAAAAATCTCTGTTCGTTTCTATATAAAAATGTATTATCGCAGGCAAACGTACTGTTCAGTCAGATAGTATCAGCGGTAGAGTACGTTCATTTAGCGGGTCTAATCCACCGCGACCTGAAGCCCAGTAATATCTTCTTTGCGCCCGACGGCCGCGTTAAGGTGGGGGACTTCGGTCTCGTCACCGCTATGAACGACAGTTCACAGGACGGAGAAACTACGGATATCGATGTGTATGCTAGACACACGCATCGAGTAGGTAAGGATATACTTCATACTAATATAAATGCGAAAGTTTAGATGGATGGATGTTTGTTAGAGTTTGTAGCCTAAACGGCTGAACGGATTTCGATGAAAATTGACATCAATGTTGACATCAGTTTTGTTTTTTTGTTTTAATTCCACGCGGGCGAAAGCTAGCATATAATAAAGCGTCAACATATACTACTTCGTGGTCGTCCTACACTTACACGCTTTAGGTGTTTTTTGCTATTACACTTAGGGGGCAAATAAATTAGGTATAAATCCTTCATGTAGGAAAGGGACTATAAACTATAAGCTGCCAACATTAAGCAAGCAAGGTTAGTGATAAAATACAAAATTCTCGGTTATTATACCTATTTGCACTGTACAGTTGAAAACATATATGATTACGTATTTAAGATCGTACTTTATATATTTCTCAATTTGTGATTATCCAAACCCCCCTGTCAATCCAGGCACGCACCTGTACATGTCGCCGGAGCAGGTGGTGGGCAAGCCCTACAACTACAAGGTGGACATCTACTCGCTGGGGCTGGTGCTGTTCGAGCTGCTGCAGCCCTTCGGCACGGAGGCGGAGCGCGTGCACTGCCTGCTGCGCCTGCGCGCCGGACTCTACCCCGACTCCTTCCACCACACGTATCCTGCTGAGGTGAGACACCAACTATATGAATATATGGTTTTTATATTACGAGGTAGCAAACGAGCAAGCGGCCACCTGAAACCTGAACGCTGCCTATTGACATCTGCAATTGCAAATGCGTTGCCTACCCTTAATTGACGGAGGAGACGCATATAAAGAGGATATTTCCCCTTCCTATGCGTCTCCTTCACCGTCAAATCTTCCCATCCTTGCCTATTTAGAAAAGGGTGGAAAGGGAAAGAGAAAAATATTAGGCCTAGTTAGAAGTAGCCTTGTAGTTTCGTCACTAAAATGTGTCTAAAAAACAAATTCTGTGTCCATCTCTGCTAGTAAATTTAGTTTTATAACGTCCGCCCGGAATAAAAAAAAATAGTAAGTTGACTCTGTTTTCTTTCAGACTATGTTTTACATCTGTGTCAAAAGCTAGTCTGTACTATCTATACTCTATACTATTATAGAAGCGTAAACACGCATTACTTAGTTAAATGGTATTTAGCAATCTAAGTTATTGAACTTAGGGTGTAATGATAATTGTTATGCAATGTTAAATATTTTCTTCGTTTGTGTATTTGAATTTTAACATTTGCAATGGAAAATCTTACATTTGTGTAAACAATACAATAAAGATTTTATAATTTGATGCGGACGGAGCACGGGTACAGCGCGTCTGTACTAATATTATAAAGAGAAAAGATTTGTATTCCTATATGTATTCGATTAACTTAAAAACTACTGAGCCGAAATTAAAAATTCTTTTACCATAAGAAAGATAATTTATCAGTGAGTAACATAGATTGTATTTTAATAATAAATGTAAACATTTGCAGACGGAGGTATTGAAGTTGATGTTGAGTGCTGAGCCGTCGGAGCGTCCGACGGCGAGCGGCGTGCGCGCGCGGGCGCCGCTCTACCAGGCCACGGACGAGCGCTGGCACTTCGCGCTGCCCGCGCCCGCCGACCTGCGCTAGCTGTACTCTCGGGGAAGCTGGCGGTGCACCACATACAAACTTACAACGAAACGACAAACAATAATCAATAGAATTTAAATATATATACGAAAAAAAATATATTTAAGAAATATATAAACTAGATGGATTAATCCCAACCGTCCCCCTGCTCTGTCCCCACGTGAGACTAAATTTCATCCGTCCCACCTTTTAGTCCCACTATCACCAATAAGGTGAGAGATGAAACAGTTATGAAATAAAATAAGTTCCAACCGTCCTCTCGTCGCAAAATGGGTGAAACTTTTTATTGTCATCTGTCTCCATGTGGAGACAGAGCAGGGTGACGGTTGGGAATAATCCGACTATGCATAGGAAACAATTTTCAACGGAAATTCTCTCACATGTAATTGTCAGGTTTAGTGCAACTTCATATTTGTATTGAGTTATTACAAAATTATAATAAGCTCCATCTTTTGTTATAAAATAAATAAATCACATATAAGAATATGACTGTCAATAGATTATGTGAAAAATATCTCAAGTAAAGTGTCAACTATGCGTAGTCTATATGTTTTTTAAACTCTTTGCTTTTTATTATTTCATTGTTTGAGCTAATTGTAACATAATTATTTGTAAGATGAGGAAGTTTGTTTCGTTTCAAGGTATTTTCCCAAATGTTCAACACCGCAGATTTCCGCGACTGTACAAGTCGAATTCAATGGAAATGAGTTTTTCGCTGGTAATTCATTTATTGTGTACTAACTTTTCCCGTGCGGCTTCATCCGCATGAAATTATGAAAATTTTATTTCACTGTTTACATTTGTCAAATTATCAATTGCAAATGTCAAAATGACATGACACGATGGCAACCTAGCTTCCTTGATGTTGGCAGCAACTTATGGTCTCTTTCCCACATTAGGGTTTTTATCCAAAATATTTACCGCTAAGTTCAAAGTCGTTTAAATATATAGCCTAAAGCGTGACGTTAGTGAAGGGCTTTTTATTAAAAAAAATAATTATTCAAAAATATGCTGTAATTGCTGATATCTTAGGCAACAAAGAAGTGTGGGTTTACGCTTTATTATAATAGTATAGAAGTATTTGTTATGGACATTTTTAGTGTTATTAATACAAATATGTCTGTTTTAAATAATTCCTTGATTAAAGCATTAAAGTAGTTTTTAGATAGGTTTGTTATTTATATTATAATTTCATATATTTAAAGGTATATAGAAATGTGTATTACTCGCCACTTGAGTCAGCCCAAAGTACTCCATTGAGTTGTACTCAGGTAATATAAAAATACTTCTGTCTATTTTTTACATTCTAAATGTTTGGTGTATTCTGTTTTTTTATAACCTATTTATTTAAATCAATAATTTATCCAACTTTTTAATTAGGTTAATTGATAATTGTGTTAAGTTCCTTAGAAATGGAAGCGAATTTTTTCATTTTTTTATTTATTTTTAGGAATGCTTTTGTGCCTTATTAAATATTTTAAGATATAGAATCATCTCCCCTACTTTATCATATTTCCGTAGTAACGAGTTTTCGTCCTCCAAATAACATACGTCATCTGTCATCTCTCCCTACAAAGATATTTCTTTATATAAGAATAACTTTCCTATATTGATATATCTTTTGAATCATGTAAGGTATAGCGTCCATTTCCTTATTTCAAAATAATGTAGTTAACCCTTAAATGCACGATTTTTCCTTTTAAATACCATAAATTGGAACGGGTAGTGAATTGAACATAGATTAAGGAAAAACAATTATTTTTTTAAATAGTATATTGCGTATAGAAGAAAAGATTGGTGTATAAATGCAACATCATGCATTTAAGGGTTAAAAGTAGAATTCCACTGACTTAATCATTTATCAAAGAAAATGTAAGGGATAAGAAAATAAGGCAAGCTTAAATTATTATTTTTTTGTATTAATTTTTCATCTATACAGAGATAATTCATCATACATTGTCAATAATTTAATTATTAATATTACGAAGTGACAATAACTTATTTATTTAGACGATTTTATACGTTATCCCAAATAGATTTATTTTTGTCTCTGTAAAATATGTTTCTAATAGCGCTGTTTTATATTTTCTGGTATTTGAATATCAATAAAACGGCTCTATTTGAAATTATCTGAATTCTAATCTATTTCTAGATATAAAAATGTTGTCCATACACATCTACGGGCCTGTCCCACCAAATTATAATTCGTCTGATAATTTGATGTCTTTAAGCTATCTGAGCCTCTATCAGCCAATGGTGGGACAGGTCCTAAATATTACCTACTAAGATATTTAGGGTTATTTTAATTACTAAGGTATAAGATATACAATACTATGAACAGTACATAGGTGAAGTCCAGTGAAATACATATATATGTAGTTAGCGTATTTGCAAAGCTTCAAAAACTAAGTAATCTTCAAAAATATATTTACTTATCCATTTGTATGCTTCTAAATTTGAATATGTACAATCGGGGAAACTGGTGGTGTTCCACTTATAAAAATGCATTCGTTTGAAAACCACGCGCGCGAAAAACCAATAAACGCAGCTTATAAATGTCTGTGCTAAAAATATACTTTAGTGATAATCGACTCTCAAAGAAACTCTTTTTATTATTATTCCTTCGTCCACTCACTGCTATCTAATTGGTTATTTGTAAGGCGGAGTTTGTGTCGTGGCAATGAACAAGGCAATTTCTCTTAAAGTGGTACACTGCGGATTTCCGTGACTGTACATAAGCATTTTTGAAATCTAAAGTGTGTTTCTAGTTTTGTAAATGTATACATATTTATGCAGCTGACTGTAGACTTATAGTGAGGCTTTATTTGATTTTCATATATTTTGTAAACTCGTTTTTTAATTTTGATTTTCATTATTGAAGTTTGATTACTAGATCTTGAAAAAATATGCTTCTTTACTTTTTTAGTTTTTATCTTGCGGTAAATAATTATACAAATAGTATAATATCGTATAAAAATCCATATTAAATATTTGCCTTCGATATTAACTCTAGGAGAAGAAAGATTTGTATTTTTGTACGTAATGAATAAACTCAAAAACTACCAGAATAACTTTAAAAATTCTTTCTTTAGAAAGCTACATGCTCGCTGAATAGGTTATATTTATTATATTTTTTTGTATTCTTCGTGGACAAAGTCGCGAGCAAAACCTAGTATTTAATATTAGGCTGCAATAATTTGCGTATATTAATAAGACTGGGCATGGTATTAAAGAGGAATGAATGAGTTTTATAAGTTTTTTTGTATTGACAGCATTTAAAAAAAAACAATTGTTTGTGTTTCCTTTGCTTGTTATTTTTTACGCTTTTTTCTAGTGTATCTATCAGCATTTCTGATAAATTTTAAATTAAGTTTCGAAATAACCAAAATTAAATTACTCCTAATTTTTTACATTTATTACTCCTAATTTTTTTTATAATTTATGTTTTGTTATGTTTAAGCTGTCACTTGTAATTATGTAGCATACACTTAAAGTTAATGGAAGTGGATGTAATATAGATATTCATCCTAAGATTACTAATTAAATAAATACAACAAAATATTCATTTTTTTTATTTATAAATTCAACTTAACATACATCGAGTTAATTGCTAATACTTGTAAGAACATTTATCTTATTTGGGTAAACAAAAAAAAAACGATATTTTAAAAGTGTGTTTTCACGGTTAATATTATCACAAATAATGCTATTTTTGACCGACTTCCCAAAAGAAGGAGGTACTCAATTCGTCTGTATGTTTTTTTTTATGTGTGTTACGGCATAACTCTGCCGCTAGTGGACCGATTTTGATAATTCTTTTTTTATCCTAAAGGTAATGCTTGCAGATGGGTCCCATTTTTTTGGTTGATTTTTTGATATTATAACTGAACTCTAGAACATTCCATAAATTCGATTCCAGTTTTATTTTTCGGTTCACATTGCCGAAGTGTACATTGTCAATATCAACCTTCTTTTTCAAAAACACATATGTTTTTACACATGTTTTTGTACTGGCTTCGGCGGTTAATACTGTCCGGGAAAAAAACATTAAAATGGATACGTAGTTTTTTAATATTATAAACATGGTTTAACATCAAAGGGAATAAAATACTACCAAAATAAAAACATTTCGTTTTATCGTATTAGACAATAAGTTTCTCCATATATTAGCGTTCAAACAAAATACATATAAAATACACTAAGTTTGGTCATCTTTGGACAACAAACTAAGACAATATTAGTATTGTTAAAGACATCGAAATCAGTTTTTAATAGCGTTTATCACATTTTTACTCTTACAATTAGTAAAATAAGCAGTGTCCTAAATGTTAGGCCATCACAATCGATATCTGAGTAAAATTTTATTATATGAATAAAACTTAAAATATTAAGTAATAAATTAATATATTTATTAACTGGATGTGGTTAAGAGCACCGTTAATAGTTGAACAGAAAAATAAATAACCTGTCAAGATGGCGCCATAGTGTCGGAATAAGTCAGCGCGGGGCCTGTAGCAAATTCTGTGAAGCGGCCCTTGGTTTGCTTTAGATTCTCAAGTTTATGTTATTAAGTAACATTATAAATTTATTTTGATAAAACATTAGAACATTAACTTTAAAAAATCGTAAAATACCTACTTATTTTTACGCTTTAAATTGACGAAATCGAGTTATACATTTTCAAGTGGAAGTAGCATAGCCTAAGCTGTTTGCGTTTAAGGCATGCAAGATATTTTGGTTCCTATCTAAATTTTTTTTTTACTACTGTCAGCCAGGCGTTTGAGCGCGGAGCCCCTAAATTCGGGGCCGTAGTACTCTTGCTATATGGCTAAACCGGCACTGGCGCCATAACTTCCTGCTTCATATAATCGGTATTCAAAAGTACGTAAATTTTTTGTTTTTCCCGATATAAAATACAAATAAAAAAAAATACAATAGAACCATATCAATTGTTATGAATCATTGATAACGCTAAACAAATACATTGTTATAAAGAACAAAAGGTAACGTATTTACACACTTCAATACATGACGCATATACTTTATATAAAAGCACATATAGTTTTTATAAAGGCATATCCTAAAATATATACAATTTAAATACGAATTTGCACGTAAACTATTCAAAATATAACAACGATTTGCTATTTTTTTTTATTTAATTTAACAAGCACAAACGGTAAACTGCCGCAAACATAAAAACTAAAGGCATTCTTATGTTCTTTGGCGATCAGAACTTTTTTTTATTCATCTTAATACATTACAGAGATAGGTAACGCATCTGCTTTTGCAGGCAGCGGTCGCTTCGCTATTTCAGCGAATTCAGTAGACCGTTTGCTCCTTTGCCACCTTATTATATTAAAAATACATTAAAGTCCCGACTTGGAATGTTATGAAACTAAAATATAGAATAAATCACAATTTAACAAATCGTATTAAAAATTTTATACAAATTTCGAAGCTCATAAACTCACCCAAACATTTAATTTATTTAAATTTCTAAATTACAAGTTTACCATCTCCAAAAATATTTACTTTTCGCTTCGATTCACTTTAAACATTTAATTTACTATTCATTATAATAATAATTGTCAACTTTTATGAAAACTGTGTGTAGTGTTGCTATTTTCTAGGAAACTCGGTGTTTTTCCTTCCTTCACTATCCTCAAAGCTTGTAACACTCTCGCCGTATCCATTTCCTTTTCCGAAGCCTTCTCATTGTCAAGACAAATCTCTGACATCCGCGCGTTAAATTGCTCTATGACTTTGACTCTATAATCTATGGACGACGCGACCGGGTTTGCTGTCAACCATAGATATTCCAAGCAAGGTAGTTTGCAAATATTTTGGACTTCTTCTACATCGTTTATTAGATTGCAGCTGAGATCTAGACTTTCTAATGAGTATAAACGGGAGAATCCTTTTAAGGAAGCGACTTTATTCTGTGATAAATCAATTTTGACAATGTTGCCAATCTTTTCGTGCCAATTGTCGCAGATGGAGAAATTGTTCATTGCGAGGTTAAGGGCACGCAGATCGTGGAGGCAAGATATATCGCACAAGTCACTCAGTCGGTTTGAAGTAAGGCTTAATTGCTGTAATCTCGGAACCAATTTGATTGCCCAGTCAATATTCTTTATATTATTGCTTCCAAAATTGATAACAGAGAGTTTCTTCCAAGTCTAAAAAAACGAAAATACATTATTATAATAAAAAAACTTGTTATCAACCTGAAACAGTTTAAATTCATTTTTTTAGATTTGTGGTGAATTTCTTAATCAGTTTTTGTTAAAATATTTGACATGTGAATAGTATTATGAAACTAAGGATTGCTTGTTAATAATTAATAAATATTAATAATAGTAATACTATTAAAGATAATGACAGACATGTGTGACCCATTTAGATCACAAGTAACCCTGTTAATGTAGATAATGTTCTCATGTGACTCATTTGCACATTTTAATGTTTAATTTACAACAACCTTGAGTTACTTGCAAATAAACAATATATATTTAAATAATAACAATTAAAATCATACTAAATTAAATGCCAAAGTTTGGATGGATGGATGTTACCACATATCTCCAAATTGCTTAGCAGATCTAGATGAAATTTGGTGCAGAACTTATTCTACTTATTAAGTTTTTTTCTACATGGATAAAGTTGCAGTACACTAGTGTTCTATAAATGTATTATTAAAACTTCTATCTGTATTACATCCAACCTAAAGTTGTCTATAAAAAAACAATATTGCTACAAGCTACTAAAAATTCAAATACACAACAAGTGTAATCTATACTAATGTTATATATAATATATATATAAAGAAGAAAATTTTGTTTGATAGTAATGAAATAACTCAAAAACTACTGGGTCGATTTTAAAAATTCATTCACCATTAAAAAGCTACATTGTCATTAAGTAACATAGAGTATGTTTTATACTATTTTCTAATTTCACGCGGACGGAGTCGCGGGCGAAAGCTAGTATTCAATACAGAAATAACTAAATATCTTTTGAGTTATTTCTGTATTGAATTTTCAGTTGTGTAAATTAAAACTGACAACCATATTCATACAGATATCTTGTTAAAAAATCGTACATATTACTCACCACAGTGTCAGCGAGACTGGAGGGGTCTTTGTGTAGCACATCTACCAGTAGGAACTCATTGAGGGATACAACACTAGCTACCAGCACCGACAGACTCACTAGAGTATCACGAAGACTACCTGCAAATAACAAATGTTTTGATTATGTGAAAATGCCCTTAAATACTGCTAAAAGCACATTAAAAACACAATTAATTTTACAGCAATTCATTCAAGAACATATATTGAAAGTCGGTGTAAAGCATTTTCTTATAAAAATATATAATATGTGTAAAAACTCAATTTTTATTAAGACCTGCATTGTAATGTTTAATTTGGCATAATTATTTGAAGAAGGTAGTTGTTAATTATTTTTCTATTTATCTCTGGTGCTTTTAACTACTATATAATTAAACTAGCTGTTCCCGTGCGACTTCATCTGCATGAAGTTATAAAAATTTTGTTTTATTGTTTACATTTGTCAAATTATCAATGGCAAATGTCAAAATGACATGACATGACAAACTTTGGCAATCTTGCAGGCAGCAACTTATGGTCTCTTTCCCACATTAGGGTTTTATCCAAAATATTTACCCCCTGAGTGTAATGGCGTGAAAATATATAGCCTAAAGCGAGACGTAAGTGTAGGTCATTTTATTAAAAAAAGGATTATTCAAAAGTATGCTATAATTGCTGACATCTTAGGCAACAAAGAAGTATGTGTTTACATTTTATTATAATAGTATAGTGTGAAAACTTGAATAATGTGGAATATTGTAAAAAGTAAGCTAAAAATAACAATTTTAAGCTAAGTTAAATTTACTTACCCACGCTCTGTATGCATCCCATTGGTACACCAAGTATTTTCAAATCCGTCAATGTTTTAAATGGTATTAAGTCAAACTTAAGGTCATTCGGCACAAGATTACTTGTGCCAAGTATCTCGTAACTACCTTCAATACTCAATGAATTCACTTGTGAACAGAAATCCAAGATGTGACTGAAATCATACATTTGATCTTGTTTCTCTGTTGGAGGACAGGCCATTTTGAATCTCTCGCTGATAGCATGGAGCTGTAAATTATTAAATTACCTTTTTAATTCACTTTTCAGATTGGCAGTGTTTAGAATACAAGTCATCTTAATTTGGCAATTAAGAAAGATGGCACTTTTAGTTAATGTTGTAATACTATTTTTAACCAATTTAAAATTTATTAAAACAAAAATATAGATAAAACTGATGTTGCTGATAATCTAGGCTTGGTGTATAGAGAGGGCAACTAATTAAGGTCTCTATGGGGCCTCTGTCCCTCCTTTTCTCCACCTTGGTAACTTTAATGCAAAGTTTGAGGTAATCTAACAAAACTTGTTTTATTTAATGAGTCACTGTAAATGTGGACAGTATGCACACAGATGTTGTGATTCAAGTTTGACCTTCAAATTAACAATTGACAGATTGTAAATCCCAATAAGATAGTAATAGGCCAATTTAAAGTTTAAATGCTTTAAAAAATGGTGTATTACAAAATTGTAGTACATTTAAAATAAATAATTTGAAGGTACTCACCTCTAAAGGGCTAAATTTATGTGACTTTTCATTTTGAAGTAATTTGTCACCTTCCAAAAACAATTTCTTAGCCAAATCTTGTAGCAGGAAAAATATATCATAAATATGAAAATCAAGAAAATGTGCAAAAATGTAAGGCATAGTTAGCTTCAAATAATTAAATACGTTTTTGAGGTAGTCATTGAGACCTTCTCGTCTTTGCTCGATAAATTTAGGTGTTTTGTTACGTATGACTTTCTTTGGTGGTAATAGTTCTTTAGCGACTCCATGATCGGAAACTAATTTGTCGTGTAGCTCATCGAAATCGCTGTAACGATGTCGCACGGTCCAATTCACAGGCCCAACGTTTACTGTTATTAAATAATAAGTTACATTCTCCTTTGTACAAGCTTCGTCCACACTCACTGTACTATCATTTCTATATTTTATGAACGTTGACATGACGGTAATTAAACACAAGGTTTTTTTTAAATCAAATAGCTATTTTATACATTGCATGTGATGCAACAGCTTTCTTCCGTGACCAACTACGCGATTAATTTAGTAAATTCCCATCCAGGAAACAAGTTGTTGATATTACGTTAAATGTCACTGTCAAATTGTGTAACATTGACAGTTTGCGTTTAGAAATATTTTGATGTTGCTCACATAGACGTCGTAAAAGGCGATTTTATCTGTAGTTTCTTGAGTGCAATTTAAAATCAATGTTGCAAATATAACACAGGACTATAATGTAATGACTATTAGCGAAGACTTAAGTAATTCTTTAGAAGAACATCGTAACAATTCTATAAAGAATTTCCACCTTGGAAAGGTTTAGGGTTTAGGGTAAGTAAATAAAATTACCGTTTTAAAAATAACTCACATTTTTATTAAGTATATTATAAAAATTATCATAAATCCAATTAAAGTTAGATTCCAAATTGTTTGTGCAAATTAATTTTACCATAATACATTCAAGAATATAAATTGAAGAAAGTTGGTGTAAATTATTTTCTTGTATTCTACACAACCCTAGTTCTTAAGACCTGCATTGTAATGTTTAATTCGGCATAATTATAATCTAGAAACATAATTACAATAAAATATTCCAAATAAATGACACAAAAATGAATTAAAACAAGATCACTAAAATTATATTAAAATTCTTCTACATTTAGACAAACTATGAATGCAAAATAATAAAAATAAATATATTCGTGCAAAAATAACAATTGCTGGGTGGTTTCAAAATTTTGTAACAATCATTGCACAAATTGGTAATCCTTGGACGGAAAAGGACGTTACTTTTTTAGGCGACAATTTTATTCCTCATTTAGACTACAAAATTTTTAAAATCCTAATATATTTATTGAGATACATAAAGTTTCATAAGCAATTAATTTTATACACTGGGATGTCATGTTGCCTTTAAGCAACAGGTGTTGCCATTTTAAGAAGCGAAAAAGATTAAAAATATATAATTAAAAACCTTTAGTAATGTTTTAAAACTATTTTCAAAATAGGCACAATTATATAAATAACTGTTTTTGAGCATATGTGAAAATATATTTATCGTTATACGAAAATAACAAAATTGAATTTAAACAAAAAAATTATTTATAATAATAGCAAATATCAACTCAAAGAAATCTTTTTACTTGTTCTCCTTTTGGGAGTATTAAAATTATTATTTTTCAGTATAAAACTATGTTACACTTAATATTATAAAGTTTGCTTATTCTATCCATTATTATATTGATAAAAATATGTTAACTATTTTGTAAAGGCATTGTTTTTTTATCTATATTTACAATAAATTACAATCCGATTAGATTTTTGAACATTATAAAATCACAGTTCAAAATTACGTTTCATGGCATTCATTTTTATTAGAAATTGTTACTAATAAATCTATAATTAGTTTTTAGGTACATAACATTAAGTATTTATTCTTTATAAAAACATACAAATAATCCTTAAAATTAATAAAAATATTTGTTCACAAGTAAATACTTATTTGAAATACGTCATAAGTGTTGCCACCCACATCAAAAACAACAAAAGTTTTTTTACTTTTAAATGTTTATTTTAGTGACGCAAATTTTTAAACATTATTTGAAGTAATGTAGTTAATATAATTTTAGTACAAAAAGAAAAACATTAAAAATTTAAATTGTCTGTCAAGTCGTAAAAATAAGATAGTTTTATATAGAATTATTTACTCAAAAAGCTATCACAATTTATAGGTTATAGAGACAAAATTATCTTCATAACATTTACATAAATAACTATTAAAAAATACAATGAAATACGTCAATTATTCATATTAAAAAAGTTACAGACATTTAAATTATATATTTGTAATTGTTTTTTTTTATTACTTTCTTCTATCCTCATTCTTAGACAACACAATCTATATGGTGGTATAAGTTCTAAGTGATGTCAAGTGTAAGTAATATCAAGTTCTTGCATAGACTATCCAGCTATTAGAATGGCATTTAAACATGTAATATTTTTAAAGTTTGTAATCCGATTTTTCCACTGATCTTTAAATATGGATAGGAGAATTGACAGTTTTACTCCTGACAAACGCGCCTTGTCATTAGTGACAGTTAATTATGTCTACAAGTTCGTATCATCAAGCTATGAATCGCAATAAGGAGCAACAGAGTGTCGAAATTTAGACACAATAACGGTTTGCCTGTCCATGAATAGAGATCAGTGGATCTTTCATAGACAATTGTTAACTAAATAGTTGCCCAGTTTCCAAACACATTTAGCGTAATATTTAAACTGAATATAATTCGAACTTTAAAAGTTTTAATGTGGGCGGAGTCGTTTACTATTAACTGAAATTTTTCTTCTCTATCTTTTTCTATTAGAGTGAGAGGGATGGCAATAACCCTTGTGACGTACACGTAACACTATAGGGATTATTCCAACAGTCACCTCGCTCTGTCTCCGCATGGGGACAGATTAAAATAAAAAGTTTCATCCGTCCCTTTTGCGACGAGGGAAAGGTTGGAACTTTTTTTCTCACTATCGGTCACCTTATTGGTGATATTTAGACTAAAATGTGGGACGGATGAAACTTTTTATTCTCATGTCCCCACGTGAGGACAGAGCGGGGTGACGGTTGGGAATAATCTCACTATAGTACAAAAAATCCTACACTGTAGTACACGAATATTGTGTTATCTGTGTGTTTCTGCCTGAAAAGGCGTTGGCTGTCAGTCATAAAGCTACAGTTCTTTTGTATGAATTATCTTCATATTCTGAACATAATCTAAGAGCATGTTCCTCGCATAAAGAAGCCAATTCTTTTGTCCACTCTTCCAGTATAACCGCGTTTAATATAGACCGTAAAGTAATAGATTGATTCCAGTAATCGTCTTGTGTGAATATAAGTCGCTTTTGTATGGGTATGTGTTGATTGTTCTGTACACTTGTATTCTGCGTTGGGGAAGCTAGAATAAAATTATTAAATTTAGTTTTTAAAACGGAATACACATGCCAGTAGTTGTATGGAGACTACTGGCACGTGACTACAGGTATGTGTAAACGTTACCAAGCCAATAGAGCATGTAGTTAGGAGGATATTAGTTTGTCTCATGAAATTTACTGGCATGTCGCACATTGCGCTAGTAGCTAACACGTGCCAGTAACTGTCATGACTGTAACTCTATTATACTGGCATTTGTATCCTGCTATTATCTTAAATACATATAACCATAAATATTCTATATAAGGAAATACTTGAAAAGTTTTTGTCAAAATGTTCTTTGTAATCATTAAAATACTGCATTTTTACATGAAACATTTTTTTATTATGCCAAATACAGAATCTAACTCCTTACTAATATTTTAAATGCCAAAGTTTAGATGGATGGATGTTGGGAGGTATCTCCTCTCCTAACTGGATGTTGATGAAATTTGTCACAGATAGAACAATCTAGAACACATAGGCTACTAATTATTAAATTAATTCCGGATCATCTAGTTGTTTAATAAGAGAATAACTTACAAGATTGTCGTCTTCCAAACATGTTAGAAAAGCTCGAAGAAAGACTTCGTCGCTTTGCCTCCACACGACGGAATGGAGACTCCTCATGGCGAGCTGCAACTGTACCCGTTTCTGAAAAGCGCGTTTTTTATATAAAAAGATGGCAAACAAGCAAAATTTGACAAATTTAACAATAATTTTTTTATGAGGACATCGCTGTATGGGAACAGCTGTTATACATATAGATATATGTATATATAAAAAAAAAACATACAGACGAATTGAGTACCTCCTTCTTTTGGGAAGTCGGTCAAAAAAGAAAAATTTATAAATGATTTAATTTTAGAAAATTTTCACAAACCTAACCTAATTTATATTTTATAACAGAATAATTTCAATCTAAAATTATTAGCAAATTGTTTAGCTACCCTCCGACCTAGTATAAAACTGTACAAAAGTTGCTATGCTAGAAGTTGTTACAGTACAAGCAAAATATACAGATGAAACATACCATAAAAATTTAAATTTTCAATGTTTAGTTGTTAAGTTAAAATAGTAGATTTAGTTATAGTATTACTTTATCTTAGGTGTACATTATATCATAACAAATAAATTTTTAGTACAATCATAGTCCATAGTAGAAAGGTATTCATTGTCACTTTTAAGTTAAATTTTGTACATTTATTTCAGGGAAAAAGTGCTGGGCAAAATATTACTGACTGTCGTCATTGGTGTGAGCCCGCGACCGCACGAGCAGCATCTCGCGCTGCACCAGGTACACGCGCGCCTTGTCCACCAGCTCCTGCTGGTTCTCCAGCCCCCGCGTCACCTCCTCCACCTCCTCCTTCAGCTTGTGCAGAATCTGTGAAAACATACAGACTTAAAAACCTCCGTTTGTAAGTCAGTTAAAAAGTGACGAGAAACCTAAAGGTGAAGTAAACAGCAAATTAAACTCAAATCGAAGAAAATTTTTCATCGAATTCAATGAAAACTAGCTTTCGCCCGACTCCGTCCGCGTGGGATTAAAAAAAAAAACAAATATATGTACCAAATTTCATCAAAATCCGTTCAGCAGCTTACGCTAAAAACTCTAACAAACATTTATCTAAACTTTCGCATTTACAATATTTTGTCAGATAGTTATAAAAGCTTCTAACCTGGTACAAAGAAGGTACATTTGGATGCAGCATGTATCCGGGACAAACAAGTAGTGATGACAATAACGGGGTGGGCAGCGACACCAATTTGGACAGCACGCTGGTGACGCGGCAGTTCACCGCCACCTCAGACTCCAGGAGAGCGGCCGCCTTCCGCAGAAGACTGCTTAACAATGGACCTACACAATGCATCATCATCAGCCTTTATCTGTCCCCTGTTGAACAAAGGCCATCCCCAAGAGGTCTTTCTGGTTTTGGTTTGGTTTGGTTCTGGTCTGGTCCGTTTCTGGTAAGTACCAGAATGCAGCCTTCACTGCATCCGAGTACACAATTTATGTATTAAATGAAAGTTCTGGATCCATATATGTGTTTAAGAAAAATTTAAGCAAAGTAAGTGGTACATTAAAACATGTCTATATATGCGTTTAAACAATTTAATACTGACTAGTGATTTCCCGCGAGTTTATCAGCACAGAATTAAATAAAACCACCTAAAAAAATCCAGCGTGCTTTCATCTATATTGCCGTCAATTCGATCAAAATTGGTTTATTCGTCACATTACAAAGGCAAACAGATAAAAAATAATAAAACTTGTTATGTTTACGATTTTTTCCAATAAAACATACACACTTCTATTTATACTTAAATTTTATAATAAACAATTAGTTTGATTCTTACCGATTATGGTTTCGGCACTAGCCCGCCAGCACCTGATAGAAGCATCAGAGTCATATTCTCTTCCGTTCCGTTCTTTACTGAAACTCTTCCTAAACGAGTCCTCGGCAAAAGATTCTCCATCTTCTTCTACTCTAAACTTAAAGCTATCATATCCACTACTTTCTCCATTGGACGTTAGACTATCACGGTCTTTGCTTTCAGTATTTTGATCAGATGGACTTTGTTGTCCATTTGTTTCCACGTTCTTCGGGCTTTCGGATTCTTCTAGAAGTGACGTCAGACTATGAGGCTCTTTGTCTGGCGTTCCGCTAGTTTTTAACGTATCGTATCCGCTAGTGCAGATAGAAATAAGGCTATCCTGCTCCTTCCCAGCGGTATTACCGTCTATCTCTTTCAGATCTTTGGAGTTATTGTTGGTTTCGCGTTTAGGTGAAGATATCGTGTCGTACTTTGAGCTCCAGTTTGTGCACGCGATAGTTCGCGATACGATTTCGAAGCGAGCGTGGCAGAGGTATGCGTGAAAATTACCGTATAGTGTTTCGTTTGGATTCTAAAATTAAAATTTTTAATGTATTTCTTACTAGTTGTTGCTCGTAAAAATATAGCCTATGTTATTCAAAGATAGCTTCAAAGAAAGCTTTCTAACAGTGAAAGAATTTTTAAAATCGGCCAAATAGTTTTTGAGTTATTTCAATACATACAAAAATATAAAATTACAAATCTTTCCTCTTTATAATAATAGTATAGAAGTGTAGATATAGACTAGCTGTTGCTCGCGGCTACGTTCACGTTACAATTAAAACTATATGTTACTCGGCAATAACGTAGCTTTCTAATGGTGAAGGAATTTTTGAAATTGGCCCAGTAGTTTTTGAGTTATTTCAATTACTTAAATCCAGCAATCTCAACAGTGGTAGTGCCCGCTTTAACATGTTAGCAGTGCAGGGCACGCCTCCAGTAATACCACGACCACACAGAAGACAGGCGCGAAATGGAACCAATGCCGTGTTTCGTCTGATGAGTGTGGTGCCGGAGGCCTAATTTAAGTCCCTTTCTCTTTACCACCCTTTTTTCTTATAAGGAGAGGTTGGGAAGAGGAAGTGCATTTGACGGTGGAGGAGATGCATAGGATGGGAAAGATCCTCTTTATGTGCGTCTCCTTCTCCGTCTTATAAGGGTAGGCAACGCATCTGCAATTGCGGATGTCTATGGGCAGCGGTCGCTTCGCCATTTCGGCGGTTTTAGGTGGCCGCTTGCTCGTTTGCCACCTTATGTTATAAAAAAAAAATCCAAAATACAATTTTTTCCTCTTCCTGATATTAGCATAGATTAATTGTTACGTCTGTGAATCAAACATATAAGATTGGTTATTTAAAAAAAAAACTTACCCCATAATCAAAATTAACTTCTTGGACTAGACTATTCATTGCTATATCACCATGAACTCCATTAATCCTTTCATCATCTTCTTTCCTGAAGTCCAGTACTCTTTTACCAGTCAGTGCAAGCTCGTTGACCCAAGCCCTGGTCTTCTCTAATGGTCTCATACAGCATTTGGGGGTAAGATTTAAAAACGCTGCCGCCGCGTCCATATAAAGTGTGGGATCGGCAATTCTATGTTTATACGTGGCTATAAGATGATTGCCGTTTAGTAGGTACTTGTATATTAGTTCTAATATCACATCCTCGCAGTTTAAATCTATAAGTGTCTCTATTAATGATAGAGTTATTAGAGACAGCTGGAATAAAAAGACAAGAAATTGTTTAAGACTAGCTTTCACCCTCGACTCCGTCCGCGTGAGTAAAAAGTAAGTAGTCATGTGTTCTTCCAGACTATCATCTACATCTATACTTAATTTCACAGATCTCCGTTCTGCCGTTTAAGTTACGATAACAATTGAACGTGAAAAACAGGTAATGGATATATCGGATTTTGTTCCCTTATCTGACAGTGATGTCATTTTTATGCTATCTGAGCCTCTATCAGCCAGTAGTGGGACAGGTCCTTGATTCTTTATTCCACGCGAACGGAGTCTTAGGCGAAAGTTAGTATATAAATCTGCTAGATGTTCCAGTGCGGCTTCATCCGCAAATGTCAAAATTCAAATGCACAAATGACAATTGCTTCCTTGATGGCAGCAATTTATGGTCTCTTTCGCACATTAGGATTTTTATCCAAAATATTTACCCCCTAAGTTTAATGGCGTGAAAACATATAGTCTAAAGCGTGACGTAATTGTAGGGTTTTTTATTAAAAAAAAGTATTATTCAAAAATATGCTGAATTGCCAACATCTTAGGCGACAAAGAAGTGTGTGTTTACGGTTAATTATAATAGTATAGATAATATATTGTCTTACTTGTGAATTCCCCTCCAGTCTCGTGAGCAGCACATCGATGAGAGTGACACCATCGTACTGGTAGAGGAATATGAAGCGCAGCACCGCGCGCAGCAGGCCGCCCGGCGTGGCGCTGCGCAGCGCCAGCTCGAGGTAGGCCAGCGCGGCCGCGCGCTCGCCCGCTCCGCTCTGCAAGTCCGCTCGACTCTACGGTACCGTTGGGTTAGTTCCGTGCGTATTGGAATATCGACCCTAACTCTTTGGATTAAGACACAATTTTGAATTTGAATTGCATTGAATATACGACGCAAGCTTAATATGAATTCTATGGGTTTGTTTTAAGATTCAATTTTGAATTGAAATTGATATATGACGCAAATTTGCCTAAAATTAAATTAATTCTATGAATTGCTTTTAAAATTCAATTTTGAATTATCTTTCAATTGAAAATTATTTTACAACGCAAATTATTAAATTATGTAATTTTTTTACTAAAACTAGTTTTATTGTCGGTTAATGTAATCTGAACTTTAAACGATTGGTATAAGATGTAAAATTGACTATTTCTTGTCTGTAAATCTTGTAATTTCTGTTATTATTACTTAAAATGCATTGCATGTGCCAATTGTCTTTCATATTTGCTTTTAAATGATAAAATAACGTCGTATAAGAAAAAATTTAGCAAGCCATGGACCACACCAATGTGCTTCTCCAATACCCCCGGTGCAAGCCCGATGTAAACCGAATCAAACCACACGCATGAAACCAACTTATAAAATACTTTTGTACATATTATAACTTAAGTCAACCAAATAAACCATACTTATATTATAATAGGGAAAGTTTAGATGGATGTTTGTTACAGTTCGTAGTTTAAACCTCTGAACGGATTTCGATGAAATTTGGTATAGATGTAGAGGATAGACTGGAAGAACACATAGGCAACTTTTATGCGAATGGAGTCGCGGGCAATAACTAGTATTGAATACTAAAAAAGTATTGCTTTGGTCAAAGATCAAAAAAGTAACAGAATGGTAATTCTACATTTGTATACCAATTTGATAAGTAAATAAAAATGTACAAAAGTATATTATATAACACAATAATTACATTTATATAGTAGAAAATATATATGTAAAAATAATATATTCAATACCTTGATGAAGACTGTAAATAGAAATATACATAAATATATAATGATTAGTTATTTTTCTAAACAAACTTTGATTTTTTTTCAATTGGCATATCGTAAAGTTAGTATTTATAAAATATAAAGACAGCAATTTTATTATAATAAAAATCATTCAAACTGCGATATGAAAATTATCAAAACATACAAAATGTTGCAAAATTTCAATCAAAAACAATTAATTTCGTAGACAGTCAAATGAGAAAGCAATGATGTCCAAAAAACCTGCAATACAGAAATAACATGAAAAACATAGCATTTGTTAATGAAACACGCAAACCACACGCAGATATACATACATTAATACTTATAAGTTTGAAATCTTTACATATATGTTATTTATTTACTAGCTGTGTCTCGCGGCTTCGTCCACGTGGAATTAAAAAAATAAATAATTTATGTGACCTATGTTATTCAGTGATGACGTAGCTTATTAATGGTGAAAGAATTTTATTAAAACTATTGAAATGAAAAGTTTTTGAGTTATTTCAATAGATACAAAAATACAAATTTTTCTTTAAAATATCAAAGTATAGACATAGTTATAAAATAAATAGTAGTCTAGTAATTTCGCTGGTTGCATTGCGATTTTATTTCACCATAAGAATGTAGAATAAATGTGTATAAAAAATTCAGAATTCTAAAAACACATTGATACATGGCGGAATTCGAACCCAGATACTGCAGTACAAGAGCTTAACCCCTGAGCCACCAACACCCTTAAGAAACATTTAATAATTATTTAGAAGTTACTTATATTGTAAATATTAAAGTCTAGATGGATGTTTGTTAAAATTTGTAGCCTAAACGACTGAACAGATCTCGTTAAATTAGGTAATGAAGATGATATTTTGGAAAAAATTAGCTAATTTCTTTTGTTATTTCAATTACACAGACGAAGTCGAAGGCAAAAACTAGTCTAGGAAATATTTAAAACTGGATTAATCATTTATTTACAATAATGGATGTACATCTGTGACAAATAGCATCAAACCGTTACCCGTTACCTGAAGATAGAGTTACCTGTAGCAGCGCGGGGCCCATCACCGGCACCAGGAAACCCTGATGAAGGAGGTCCAGGAGTTCCTTCTTTATTGAGGGATGAGCGACCTGAATAACAAACTTTACATAGAACTATACATAAAAGTCCCAATTTTACCTGGAAATATGTCTCATACCTTTCCCGTTAATGTAAAATATAGCGTACTAGTGTTCGCTCGCGATTCCGTCTGCGTTGAATTCAAAATATGTACCCTATGTGCTTTAGACTATGCATTACATCTATGCCTAATTTTATCGATATCCATTCAGTAGTTTAGATTAAACTTTACAAACATCCATCCATCTAAACTTTCGCATTTATATTAGTAAGATTACTAAAATATTATGTATCATTAAATGGTAGTAGAATTTTTAAAATCTATTGAGTAGTTTTAAAAATCAAGACAAGTAATCAAATATTTCCTCATTAGAATCTTACTGCTTTCTTATTTTACTAATATTATAAATGCGGAATTTTAGATGGATGATTGTTAGAGTTTGTAGCCTAAACATCTGAATTCAATGAAAATTGGCAAATATAGAGGATAGTTTGGAAGAACATATAATCTCATCATCTTCCTCCTTATCCTACTCCCGTAGGGTCGACGCAAAAGGTTTTTGTCCTCCACATATCTCTCTCTCTCTCTCTCTCTTACGTCATCTTAGTCATCATTCCCTTTTTGATCATGTCACCTTTCACACAATACATCCATCTCTTTCTAGGTAGTCCTATCTATCTCTAACTAACGTTTTCCTTGATAGTCTCTCTTTTGTTTTTATTTTAAATCCAAGCGGACGGAATCGAGGGCAGTAAATATATTGCAATAAAAATTAATGATTGGATTTTTTGAATGTTTTCTCCATTGAGAAAAATCTTACAGAAGACCCTGTCTGATCTTATTGCCACATAAGTGTCCCGTTTTATGATTTTATGGCCACATTTGGGTAAGACTTCACCTGATTCCCATCTTTCCTCTCATTTGCTTATAGTTTTAAAGACTGCAGATAAAAAAATGATATTTACTTCAGCGACCGCGTTGCAGAAGTCGAGGGAGTCAATGAAGAGTGTCAGTTTGTGCAGGTGGCCGAGGTCGTCGGGCGTGAGGCGGTCCGCGCCGTGCAGCGCGCGCGGCAGCAGCGAGTACAGACCGCTTAGACCTAAACAATCAAATTATCCGACTCAAAGGACCAACTAAATCTATTTATTGTAGACTAGCAAGTCCCATGCAGCTTCATCCGCATGTAATTATGAAAATTTTATTTAATTGCTTACATTTCGTTCAAATTATCAGTTACAAATGTCAAAATGACATGACATGATGACAACATTGCTTCTTTGATGTTGGCAGCAACTTATGGTCTCTTTCTCACTTTAAGGATTTTATCCAAAATATTTACCACTTAAGTTTCGGCGTTGAAATATATAGCCTAAAGCGTGACGCAAGTGTACGGCTCTTTATTAAAAAGAGAATTATTCAAAAATATGCTGTAATTTCTGACATACGGTTTATTTATCTATTTAGATAGATAGATTTAAGGTTTGATTTAAAAAAAAAAATTGATACTGGCTGTAATATTAGGTGTGTCAAATGTAAAAGTAAAAGAAAACTGTAAAATATTAAAACAATAAATAAAGTCTTTTAATGTTTACGACACTATCATTTATATGTATTTATATAAAGCCATGCGCGTTCAAAACCTTAAGGTTGAAGAATCTGGATTCCAATATTAGAATAGAAAACAAGATGGGTAAATTAAAATCTAGCTATTTTTTTTCTCAATAATATTATAATCTAAAAGTGACTGGATTAGGTAAATGATGTAAATCATTTATATGACAACACAATAAAACGTAATATTCCAGTACAAGACAGTAGACTGGTTCTAGTTAATGTTTTATGCCAGTTAAAATCCGCGCTGATTTTGAGCGCTACTGGTGTAAATGCAATTTTCCCATTACTCTTATTTACATTTATGTACTATTAAAGTACCATATGCTGCTATACTTAAAAATAAACAAGAATTAGATGAAAAGGTGTTATTTTCGTGTCTTAAATGTTATTTTTGGTGTAATTACCTGTCGCAAGCACTGGACATGTATTCCCCGCCAGCATGCAGTGCGCCAGGGGCGGACAGCGCGCCGACATCTTCGCACAGAGAAGTAAGGCGTCCCTTGATGCCGACCCTGTCGACCCCTCGCGGTGCACCGTCGATAGGAGAAGTCGGCCGATTATGAACCTGCAATACGAAGATAATACAATTTAGATAATAATTAGGTTACGCACACGACTTCATCCCCTTAAAATTGAGAAATAGTAAGAAAGATAGCTTACGTAAAAGAATTTTTCAAATTAGTTAAGTAGTTTTTGAGTTATTTTAATACATACAAAAAAAAACAAATCCCTACTTGTTATAATATTAGTGTAAATAAAAGAAACGAATAAAGAAGTTAGTATTTATCTATATCAAAGCGAGATTCAACAGATTTTTTATGAAAAATTATCTTAAAAATAATTAACAAAATCCGTAAATCTATGTTAAAATGTGAATTACATATTTGTTTGTTACTCACTCTGCTTGTGATCCATTCTGAGTGTGCGTCATGAGGAAAAATAAATCTATAAACTTCATATTCTGCATCAAAACAACACATAGTTGATTGAGAACTGACACCAACTGACCTGAAACAGGGATATTTCAAAACATATAATAATAATATTTTCTCATTTTTCACTCTTTTTATATACAACTGGCAGATGCTCGCGACTTTGTCCGCGTAGAATTTAAAAAGTAGTATAATAAGTGTGATTACGTAGATGTTTAATGGTACAAGATTTTTTAAAATAGGCCCCGTAGTTTTTGAGTTATTACAATACATACAAAAATACAAATCTTTCCTCTTTTTAGTACAGATTATTTATGGTAATCTAAATAATACAAAGCCAAACATTTATATTTTACACAACACAAATATATGAAGTTAGTAAAAACATAAAAAAACATAAAAAAAACTCACTTTCAAGATTTTTCGGTGGTAAATCGTTTCTAAATCCGCTTAAAAGTTTAAGAAGCGGTCGAAGGAAGGGCTCCGCGGCTATCACCTGAAAAATAGAATTCAACAAAAATCTATTACTCTATACTAAATTAATAAAACGTAAACACACACTACTTTGTGGCGTAGGATGTCAGCAATCACAGCATATTTTGGAATAATTCTTCCTTTAATAAAAAGCTCTACACTTACGACACACTTTAGGCTATATATTTTCACGCTGTTAAACTTAGGAGGTAAATATATTAGAAAAAACCTTCATGTGGGAAAGGAACCATAAACTAAAAGCTGTCAACATTAAAGAATCAATGTTATGATGGTAACTTTGACATTTGCAATTGAGAATTTGACAAATGTAAACAATAAAATAAAGTTTTTATAATTTACTGCGGATGAAACCGCATGGGAATAAGATATTTGTAAAGTAAAAGGTAAATGAAGAGGAATATTTATTACCTGAGAACCATAATGGCTGACGAGATTCCCAAACAATTTTAGTTGTTCTAAACGCACTGCGTTTTCATACCTGCAACGAGATAAACAAGCATTTATTAAAATGTCTCTTTTATATCGTCTCATATAGTATTGGAATTTTGTTGTACATCAGTTTACCTTTTAATTTTATTAGCATGCTGTAGTATTTTTATTACAAATTTCTAAACAATAGGCAAAGAAAAAGTTTGCAAGATCTTGACTAATATTTCAATGGCAAGATACATACTCTATGGATAAGGTCAAAGATCCGAGGCTCTTAAAATACTACCTCATGGAACATCCTCATGAATAAACATTACTACTGACTATAAAGTCAAGATGTTGGAAATAGAATTGTATTACTGAGGTAAGCAATCATTGACAACCAAAGAGATTCAAAAATTTACAGAGGGAGCAAAGTTGACACTTCATTTGAAACATTTTTTAACTCTCACTAGCGCTACCTGGTGTCCGATAATCAAAATCAAAAACAATTTAAACGTTGAGGCGTCTTGGCATGTAAAATTTGACATTGAGATATTACCGTAAAAAGAAGTTACCGGTCAAAAAATGTTGTTCCCTATGTCCAGTCTATATTTTTTAAATGTCTTTGTTGACACAAAGAGCGCTATGTAAACATTGAAAAAATGTTATAAACATCATACAAATGGTCATGACCAATTGAACGATGACTTCATGAGTCAACATTTATTACTGTCCTTAGTTACCCATACAAGCAATTATATTTGCATTGTACCTATGTTACTAATCTTACTTTTTACTAATATTATAAATATGTAAGTTTAGATGGACGGATGGATGGATGTTAGAGTTTGTAGCTTAAACGGTTGAACGGATTTCAATTAAATTTGGCATAGATTTATATAGAGGATAGTCTGGAAGAACACATAGGCTATTCACTTTTGTTTTTTTTTTTCAATTCCACGCGGACGGAGTCGCAGGCGAAATCTAGTACTATAATAAAGAAAAGTTTGTACTTTTGTATGAAAAAAAGTAAACTTAGAAACCACTGGGTCGATTAACAAATTCTTTTAAAATATTAAAATACTTCATTATCCTTGATTAACATAGGCTGCATAGGCATTGCCAGCCGTTAGATTATTGGCAGGGGGGAGGTTCCCTTATCTGCTACCTGCACCTAACATTAGAATGATCATGTTCGATGTGGGTTTTTTATCTATTTTACATTTTTCTATTCTCTAGGGGCCTTCCTGCATACCCCTGACGACGTTGAAGATAGGTTGCATTTAAATAAGTTCAAAATAAACAATAGATATTAATTTGACCTTTTTAACGGATTTTGTATTTCATGTAAACAATACAAAAATGTGTAATCATACAAAACAAGATGTTTGTGCGAAAAATGCACGTCAATTCTGTATTGGAATGACAAACATTGTACGGATGGAATTTGGCGATGTGCCATCTTAAGCTATTGAAAATTGGCAACTATTTTAACAGTTTTTCGGTGCTTAATTTAAAACATACATATGTTATCTGTGTTTTTATACAGGCCATCAATAGAACATGTTAAAAAACAATATTTATTAATCAATTTACATTAACAACATAATAGATATAGAATTTTATACACGCCTCGATAAATACAAATACAAACACAAATATTTTATTGGTAACCGAATTATAAGTCATAATTTAAAAAAATAAAAATCTTTACAGATATTAAAAATGAATGAATAAAAATTGCGTACATAAAACAATCATGGAAGCAAAAAATCTTCGAAACTATAGAAGGCTTTTTGTATTAGGCATGACTTAAGTTTATTTTTAAATGACGCGAGGCTGGTAGCCGCTGTGACGTGGTCCGGCAGGCGGTATTTTGCCGAGTATTGGATCAACATCGTTAATTAGACATCGTATCATATGAGATATAAATTCTCTTACACATATCTGGGTCACATTACTGGGTTACCAACACCGAAAATACCAGTGAAATTGCCTAATAACTTAGTATATTATTTGTATTGTCTAGCAGCTTGTTTTTTACTTTGTGCTAATAGAAGCGATAACGTTAAATGTTGACGCATTTATATATACTTCTATTCTTTCTATACTATTATAACAAAGCGTAAACACACACTTCTTTGTTGCCTAAGAACTCAGCAATTACAACATATTTTGAAAAACTCTTTTTTAATAAAAAGCCCTACACTTACGTCACTCTTTACGCTATATATTTTTACGCTATTAAACTTAGGGGGCAAACATTTTGTATAAAAACCCTAATGTGGGAAAGAGACCATAAGTTGCTGCCAACATCAAGGAAACGAGACTGTCCAGGTCTGTCATGTCATGTCATTTTGCCATTTGTTATTGATAATTTGTCAAATCTAAACAATAAAATAATCACAATTTCATGCGAATGAAACCAAACGGGAACAGCTAGTTTAGTATATTATATGTATTGTCTAGCAGCTTGTTTTTACCTTTGTGCTAATAAAAGCGATAACGTTTACGGTGACGCATTTATTGCAAATAACGATAACAGTATTTGTTCTCATTCTCGTTATCGGACAGGAGTTAATTATAATTCTAGAAAATTAATAAGGGAATGCTACTGATAATTGTTAATATCTAAATTGCCATTGATAATATAATATTATATAAATTTTTTGTAAATAAACGTTACAGGCGTGAAGTGGAAGCAATTTCGCGTTACGTCTGATGCCGGAGGCCTAATTTTAGTCCCTTTCCCTTCCCATGCTTTTAAGAGGAAAGGCTGGGAAGGAAAAGTTGATTTGACTGTGGATGAGACGTATAGGAAAGGGAAATGTTCTCTTTATGTGCGTCTCCTCCGTCAATTAAGCGTAGGCAACGCATTTGCAATTGCGGATGTTTATGGGCAGCGGTCGCTTTCCATTTCGGTGGATTCATACCGGGTCACTTCTCCATATTAAATTATAACAAAGAACATATTTTATAATTGAATCCTATTTATTATAAATGAGAAAGTTTAGATCAGGATTCCCAATCTTTTACTCGAGAACCCTTTTCAACGTCTTGATGGTTTCAATAGACCACGATTTTTGCAACTCAACTACTTTGGGAATTACTCCTTTGGATAGATGTCTGTTTTAAGATATAGAAAAAGGCTTACTAATTTTTTTTCCGCTCAGAGTCTAAGTAAACAATTTATACGTTTATATTTTCAAACCATTGCAATTATGGTATATCGTGTATAGACATTTATATTGTCGTGTTAGCACTTATAATGTATTTAGTACTTTTCAACTGCTATCGATGGTATGAATCATACGGGAAACGGAAATGTGTTTGAAGACTTAATTAGTACATGTAAGTTTATATGCGTGTAAATTGCATTAATAATTCAAATTCTATATACCTATACTAATATTATAATGAGGAAAGATTTGTATTTTTGTATGTATTGAAATAACTCAAAAACTACTGAGGCGATTTTAAAATATTCTTTTACCATTAAAACGATAAGATATTACTGTATCATAGGGTATATTTTTTTATTCCACGCGGACGAAGTCGCGAACAACAACTAGTTTTATATACACTAGCGTTGTTAATATTAATAAAGGAACGATTAACATTTAAAATTATGTTATTACATATATTAATTTTACTTTCCATGATGTCATCAAAAATAAAGTAAGCTTGTCCAATTAAGCTTTAAGTTATTTATAACTAGCTTTCGCTCGAGACTTCGTCCGCGTGGTATGAAAAAACAAAAGTAAGTAGCCTATGTGTTCTTCCAGACTATGCTCTAAATCTGTGCCAAATTTCATCCAAATCCCTTTAGCCGTTTATGCTACAAACTCTAACAAACAAACATCCATCCATCTAAACTTTCGCATTCATAATATTAGTAAGAAATATGATTAGTAACGTTGTTTTAATGTAGTAATAATTGCTTTTTCATGTCGCGTTTAATACGGTAGCTACTATGTGGTTAAATATATTTGATAAGATTTAAACCTTTCATAACAAAATAACACAAATAAAAAAAACATACAGACGAATTGAGAACCTCCTTCTTTTGGGAAGACGATCAATTAACAAGAATTAATTTAATATAGTTAATTTAGTGTTTAACTACCTCATGCCCGTGACTGCGTCCGCAGGACGTATAAAAAATTGTAGGTAAGTAGCATATGTGTTCTTCCAGACCACTATAAAATTAAACGATAATTTTTAAGCTGTTTATAAATTGTGTAGTAACCAATATCTATCCATCCAAACTTTCGCATCATTACCGTGATTATTATTCACAATCTACTAAGTGAGGAAGTGCAACAGTAATCTGTCTATTAATAGATAAAAACCTTGATTATAAGATGAAACTTAAGTCTTTCCACAACACTAGATCGACCTTCGTCTAAAGGTCAGGGTCTGTACATCCTAATGAATATCACAGAATACCAATGTAAGTTTACGAGGAACCAAATTAATTCGTTAAATTTTCCTTACAAATAAGGAAAAGTTTAAACGTTTTTAATACTGAAAATACCAAGTTATGAAAACAAGTTTCTTCTAACTTTTTTTTTATAATTCAAGGTGGCAAATGAGCAAGCTGCCACCTGAATCCACCGAAATGGAAAGTGACCACTGTCCATATCTACAATTGCAGATGCGTTGCCTACCTTTCATTAACGGAGGAGGAGACGCTTAGGAAGAGAAAATGTCCTTTCTCTTCCTAAGCGTCTCCTCCACCGTCAAATTCACTTTTCCTTAACATCCCATCCTCTTAAGAACAGGGTGGAAATGGGAAGGGACTAAATTAGGTTGCTTAATGTTTTCTTTACCAATAATTTATTAAGGCAGTAGCAAAGCATACAATACATACTTCCGAATAATGAAACATTTTTTTTAAATAAATAATACTTTTTTGCCACATATAAAACTACATATGAAATCTAATACACAACAATCTCAGAGCTACTAAAAGTAAAAAAAGAATGTGGCAAAAGGTGGCAAACTTAGATAATGCAGAGACGGCGTAGTTTCTTGGGTTAAAATAAAGTTTAACAGCCTTACAAATAAACGCGGTATAAAGTTAAAATTAGGAATAAACTGAGTATAAACGAAACTGAGTATAGTACAAATTTTTCTTTTATATCACCCTTTTTCTACTATGTGAAATTTTGCCATCTCCATTGACGCGGCCGTTATTTCTATACAAAGCAACAGCTAAGTGCTAAAAGCATCATAATCAGTACAAATGGTGTATACGAATATTGTTAAAAAAAAACTAGCAATCACTTACTTGCCAGTACATATAGCCCATTCGTACAGTTTATCAAGCAAGTTCTCACTAAGCAGATACTCAAGGCAGGCTGCGGGATGCGTGTTGGGTGTGAACTGTCGGGCCCTCGCCTCCAGCACCAGTAGCGTCGTCAGCTGTTCCAAATGGTTCACCACTCCTAGTACATCGTCATGTAGATGTTGCGGCTGCACAAACAAATACATTTCTATCAACCATTATATTTGAATCCACTACCTTCTTAAGCATATCCTCTTTCATACAATCAATCCATACTTTCTTCGATCTACCTCTGCCTTTTTAGCTACACCAATCCTAACTCTTTCTGCTTCATCCTCTAATTGCTTAACATGTCCATACCACACTAAACTTTTGCATTAAATTCAGTGCTTATAAATATAAAAAAATACTTGCTTATGCGAGTTTTATTACCTGTGACTTGAGTATGATGTCATATGCCTGCTGCCAATGCTTGCAGAAAGAGTTATAGCATGCATTTGGCTCATAGTCATGCCGGGGGTCCAAAGTTCTGGACAGCTGCCGAGCAAATGACAGTGACGTCGTCCGTAACCAACTCATCTTGATCTCAGATCATTTCACCATCTGGAATTTAATTACAGGGGATATAAATCGTAATATAAACCTTCCAGTAAAATATTATAAGATTCAAACTTCCAGAAAACTGGATATTTTAACATTACTGTAGGTGATGTGCAAAGAGGCACTATAAATAGTAACTTCATAACATAAATAGCTACAAATTAAAATATATGTTAATATTCAATAAACATTTTCCTGGTATTCTTACTAATTTAATAAATGCGAAAGTTTACATGGATGGATGGATGTTTGTTAGAGCTTGTAGCCTAAACGGCTGAACAGATCTCATTGAAATTTGTCACAAACATAGAGGATACTCTGGAAGAACACAGATGCTACTCACTTTTGGTTTTTTTAAATACCATGCAGACGGAGTTGCATGCATAAGTTAGTTCTAAATATAGTATTGAAATAAATACAAGCTACAAACTATAAACTAAATAACAAGATAATAGTTTTATTACACATCTAAAACCAGTTACAGTTTCCTGTTCCGCGCTACTTATTGTCTGTTCTATATTATTTACATTTATTTTGTTTTAATGGCACCAAAAAAAAATAAGAAATGCTTAAAAACATGGGATGTTGAATATGTTATTTAGTAAGTTCTATTAATAAAATATCCTGCCAGGGACTGATCAATGAGAAGACGGACAATACTGTTGCAGTTGAAATGAAAACTCTTTTACAAAAAAGAAAAAAAAACTTTACACTTGTAAAGTGATGTGTCATAAAGTCTGTCGTGAAGTATAAAATTAAATAAACTGTGTTATATATCTCTGCTATCAATATTATAATTATATTAGATACAAGTTATTTAGAGAATGAAAACTCAGAGCTCCAACCCTATGGGAGTGGGATAAGATAGGTACAACTTGTCAAAATAAATAATAAAACAATTAAATATATAAATATAATTCCTGGCATCGTCAGTATGTAATACTTTTACTATTGACATTGTACATAAACTTTATTGCAAGCCTTAGAATATACGTGAGAAAAGTAAGACAATGACTCAATGTTGGTGAAACTGCATTCAAATCAGTTGTGCAACATCAAACTAGTACTACTAGTAAATTATGGCATAATTCATCATAAAATTAGGATTAGGATGGTTAAAAAGTAGAGACATTATTGAAGCGCTCAAAACACTAAAGTACGTTATTGTTATACTGATTAATAATGAACCTTGACATTCGTAGTACCATTTCTTGCTAAACTAGTTAGAAAACAAAAACAATACTTAAAAAACTACGCTTAAAACATATTTAATGAAGCAAAATACAAATGCATACGTTCAGGAAGTTTCTTGAGTCGAAAATAGATACAGCAGGCCACAAAATAAACCACTAAGGTTACATGATACGCAATACTTTGGAGACAATTATGTCACCCGCTACTTTAAAAAGCCTTCATCGAAACACTTTTTAACTTTTGCCACTGAATAAGTATCACTGTTATTGATTTTTTTATAAAATTTAATTTATCGAGTAGGAACCATTGAAAAACTATTAAGTTTTGCATAAAAAATGCAAAACAACCACGCACGACAAACTTGACAAATGACATAAAGTATTATTATTTATCTATGGACCTGATCAAAGACCGTATAAAATCAAAATGCCAACCATAGATAAAATATATATCCTGAGACAACCAAAGAGTTTATAAATATTTTTATTTTACAGAAAAAGTAAGAACTCTCAAACGATCTTTCTTTTCTCTGAATCAGTCTCCAATGATTCTCTATTTAAGAAAAATCTGAATCGTCTGCATCCGTTATTTCCTCATCTAAAAACGTATGTTGCTTTATCTTTCTTTAAATTAACGTTTACTTGATTTTCTTACTATTACGGATAGTTTTTGGTAGCATCTTATTGATCCAAATATCTATACGAAACCATTTTAAAGTGTACCTCTTATCCCATTGTCTCCCGTTTAATATCAAATGGTCACCTTATTCTCATTTCAAAAAAGACTTGTATTTACCCTTTGGTGTAGTTAACAATTTTATATATAATCTGTATAATTTTTTCTTTCAGAAATTCAATTATCTACTTGGGAGTGTACGCGTGTGATTTCATTATTTCATGTAAATAGATATAGTATTCCAAGTGATTTTAAAAGAATTCCAGGTTTTTCTCCTATAACCATTATTTCTAAAAAAATCACAACGAGTTCCAAATTGGAACAGTTGTATAATGCAAGAGAAAATTATGTTAAAGAATTGGAGGGTGCATTTCATAAAATCATGAACAATAATATGAGTGCGCAGCAAAGCCCGGCTCAAACAAGTATGCAAGCGGCAGTCGATAGAGAAAAAGTGTACACCTGGATTTTAGAACTATGTAACCCCGAAAGTCGAGAAAATGCTCTATTAGAGCTAAGTAAGAAACGGGAGGTCGTACAGGATTTAGCTCCTATGTTGTGGCATAGTTTTGGAACTATTGCTGCATTATTACAAGAAATCACCAATATTTATGTTGCTATGATACCTCCTACCCTTACCGCCCATCAAAGCAATCGTGTATGTAACGCTTTAGCTCTCATGCAATGTGTAGCTTCTCACCCCGAAACCAGGTCTGCTTTTTTGCAAGCGCACGTACCGCTGTTCCTGTACCCTTTTCTTCACACTGTATCCAAAACTCGCCCTTTTGAATATCTCCGCTTGACCAGTCTAGGTGTCATAGGTGCCTTAGTAAAGACCGATGAACAAGAAGTTATAACATTTCTGTTGACAACAGAAATCATTCCACTCTGTCTCCGCATCATGGAAAATGGCTCAGAACTATCTAAAACTGTGGCCACATTTATACTACAGAAAATCTTGTTAGATGACAGCGGCCTATGCTATATATGCCAAACATATGATAGATTCTCCCATGTAGCGATGATACTTGGTAAAATGGTGCTGTCTTTAGCAAAGGAGCCATCAGCACGTCTGCTGAAACATGTTGTCCGCTGTTATCTACGTTTGTCTGACAACCCTCGAGCCAGGGAGGCTCTGAGACAATGTCTTCCAGATCAGCTCCGTGATGCAACATTCACAACTTGTCTTCAAGAGGATAATTCCACTAAGCATTGGTTGGCACAGCTGATAAAAAATTTGGAAGTACCTCCACAGCCTACAAGCCCTGCGCAGCCAAACATGTGAGCATCATATAAGGAAATCATATTTGTGAATTATGTTGCTTTAGTTCTTTATTTTGAAATCTATCATTTTATCAAATTTAATTATATTTAAAAAAAATGTTGTCACAACTTATTTTGTATTTTTTGCTTATCAATTGAGTTTTTTTTTATTTTATTGCATAAATGTTATAATTTGATGCATTCATATTCTTGCTTAATGAATTCATAATTTGTTAAAGGGATATTTTCTAAAAATGTATTATTTCTTTTAGGTACAAAACCAGATGAACCACTAATTTTGTACGCAGGTGTAGTGGAATGGATTAGAAATACACTTTTACAACTTTTTTGTACTATTGTTTTATTTTCTCAACTTTACAATTTTTTTTTATATAAAAATTACACATTTTACACAAAGTTTGAAAGACAACACAATAAACAAAGAAAAATTTTGAAACAAGATACCATTTAGTCCAATAAGACTACTTTAATAAATATTTTTTTTAATCATTTGAATTTGTAAAGAGAAATAGATTATTAAAAATCAGGTCCTCTTTTTGGATATTTAGACAAAGCCCAACGCCTTGCACTATAACTGTCAATATAAATAGGCCTGTTACTTCTGCTTGTCCCAGGTTTTTGATTATTGAAATGTGATCTTGAGCTGTGAGTGCGTTTATCCTCTAAAGATTCAGTAACATCAAAGAATTGTGTACTCCGTGTTATGCATGACTCTGTTGCGGAACAATAATAGAATGATTTATCAGCTTGAAATATTTGAATTTGTGATGTCTGGACATCTTTCACATCATTAATTGGTTTCATTGATTGACCACAAATACATGTAGATCTTTTCCTTATATTAGTCATACACTCAACATTAGAAGTTAAAGGTCCAGAGATGATTGTATTAATAGCTTTATCAATAAAAACTTTATCGTAAACTGTTTTTCGAGATTTGAATTTGGTAACGACAACAGCAGATTTGCCTTTGGGTATAATGTTGTTTACTACTCTCCTTTTTTCAATTAGAATAGATCTAGTTGGATTTTCATTATGGGTTTTTGTACTGTCTGCGTAATTTGAAGATGCGGACGATTGATCTAAAACTGGATTTACTATATCACCACATAGCTTTTCGGCTATACTAGACATTAATATTTGTTTTTGTAATACTCTAATACTATCCCAACTCCTTTGTCTTTAATTGCTTTCTTGTAAAACATTCTACAAGTAATTAATGTAATTAAAATGTTTTTATCATTTTCTTAAGTGAATATTGCAGAGATTCTTGAATGTAAATGTTTTGTTACTTTCTTATATTTAAATTAAACAATTTCGTTTTTATTTATTTATTTATGACATTTGTTATAGAACATTTCTAATTGTCTCTGGAAAAGTTATCTGTTTTCACAATATTTTTATCAGCCTTACAAGTAGGTACCGTTTTATCATAATTTAACACTTGATTGTTTACATATCTTTAATTTAGCTTGATTTTAAGCATTTTAAATAGGTAAATATTAGAAAAAATCCAGAGTTCCAAATATTCAACAATGAAACCAAAATACCATAAATAAAACATTAATGGTGGAATAAATCTAATTGTCTACATGTCAAAGTCATTGTCAAAATCATTCATGACACATCAGCTATAAACACCAAAATGGAAAAATTTGCTATTAAATAATTAAATTAAACTCATTTCTGAATGTCTACTATCAACAATGGCATATAGTTTAAAAAACTATATACCGACAAGTAAATAAATAAAACATAGAAGTGTATAAATGTATATTTATCTAAATTCATAATGTGGGTTTATGGATATGGGTCTTTAGTTTGGAAAGTAGATTTCGACTATGAATATAAACTTGTAGGTTATATAAAAGGTTACCTGAGAAGATTCTACCAGCATAGTATTGACCATAGAGGAATACCCGAAAAGGTGAGATAGTTGATTTTTAACTTATTGTATTTTTTTTCTCTAATTTTCTGATCTGATGCAATAATCTACTCGCTTTCTGTTTATTTATTATTAATTTACAAGAAAACTATTTTCCGAAACTACAGACCTAAAAAATTACACCTCTACTTTTTTTTTAATTCAAGAACAATTGTGATTTTCAGCCAGGAAGAGTAGTGACATTAATACCAAGTGAAGATCCAAACAGCACAGTGTGGGGAGTAGCATACAAAATTAGACCTCAAGATATTGATAGTGTAACAAAACATCTAGATTTTAGAGAGAAAAATGGATATTCTAAGAAAACTGTCACATTCCACCCGAAAAACAAGAATGTTGAACCATTTTTGTTAACTTTATATGTAGCAACCAAAGAAAATGAATCTTACGCAGGTAATGTAATGTTATTATTAGCATAATATTTTGAAGACCTTAAAGTAAACAAATATCAAATTCAAAACATGGATATAATTTACTTTGGATACTTGTTTTTAGTTTCGAAAAATTGTCTATGGTAAAAGGTTTGAATTGAGAGCATGTTAATGATGCAATTTATTACCCTATTTTTATAAATTATTTTTTTTAATTACAGGTGCTGCATCTGTAGATACAATAGCAAAACAAGTAATCAATTGTGTTGGACCGAGTGGATCTAACAAGGAATATGTGTACAATTTAGCAAATGCTATGCGAGAAATAGCTCCCAATGTTGAAGATGAACATTTGTTTGCCCTTGAAGCAGCTTTGCAAAAACTAGATACGGATTTTAAATCAATTTAGTTTAATATATAAATTATACACATTAAAAGTATTGAAAACTTGTAGTCTAGTTTATTATTTAGTAACTTTTCCCATGAACACGGCGGAATTGAAAAGAAACTCAGCACTCTGTTATCTTCCTAACTCTATATTTCTACTAAGCACATAGATCTGTTAAGGCGTTAAGCAGGCAGTATAGTAGCAAATATCCATCCATTCAAACATTCGCATTTTTACGATGATAGAACAATAAAGACAATCTTACATACAAAACACTTGTTACAACAAAATTACATTGGATATTGCTTTTAGTGAGTTTTGGACTGTACATGACATACTCTGGGTAGTTTTTCTCTCAATAAAAAAATAAGAATCTTAAATAGTTTCGCAGCGAAAATATTCCATCTAGTTTTACAATTAAGGTACAAATTGAAATGAAAAGCATGACTTGGTTTCGTTAATGCCGTTAATATCCAAAAGATGGCACTGTTCTAAAGTTGAAACGACTACAATGATAAACATCAGTACAATTTGCATGAAATAAGTTAGTGTTTTTAATAATTTAATCTTGAAATTACTGTCTTTTTAGTTTTGAATGCATTTATTTAAATATGGCTCTCACAATGCGGGAAATTCCGTAAGGTCATAAGACACGGTTGAAACAATTCGCATTGCAAAATAATTTAATTATTAAAAAAAATTAAGTTTGAGTAAGAGAATTTAAAATTTTATGAAATGTTACTGAACAATTATTATTACTTTTTAATTTCTTACCTACTTTATCGGTTTATCTACAAAAGGGGCGCCCCCATATAGCAGCCATTATTTAAGGTTTCCGATGTTCCTTCCTTCCCTATGTGACGTTGCTAATCCAAGTCATATAATTAACCTATTACGCTGAACTTACTTATTATATTAAAATTACTAAATATAAAAATCCATGCGTCATTAATGATTAAAAAACAACGCACTGTTTATATTTATCTGGGAATTGAACTCAGACTCAAGTCGTTAAAAATTGCTTTAAACTTTTAAGCTATCGGCGTCTTCAGTTATAATAATTTTGTAATAACAATTCATGTTTAATTAACCACAAGACTTAATCATAATATTTTGTTTCGTGTAATACAATGAAAAGACTATTCTTTATCAAAACATTTAATAAGCAAAAGACTCTTTAAATATACTCCTTGGGAATATTACAAGAGAAATAAAAATTATTTAGCGCACGTATAATACTATAAAAACAATATTTACAAATATAATTTATACAAAGTGTAAAAACACAACACATTTACAGGAAAATTCCAAACCGAACAATTGATAAATTAATGCAGTTAATAAATACCTAGATTAATATTAAAATAAGACTTTAAAATGTTTTATTTCATTGGAATTAGAGTTTTGTAGATAGGGCGTGTCACATGGCACACAAATTATCAGTTACTGATAACCCACCCGTTGCATTTAGATAAAATAAAAAAAGACGTTCAACCTTCGTATTTTGTCGCACTGAAAAACTTCTACCAATATCAACAGTTGAATAATTTTGTATATTTATTCTAATTTGGAAAGATTACACAGTCATTTCTTCGCAACAGAGTAATCTTGATTTAATCTTTGGCAGGTTTATTTTACTGCAATGCTACTTTGCAATATCGATTTTGTATCTTTGATTATCTTATCATTTCTCCTTATTACGACCTAGAAGCTTGTCTAAGAAACTTCTCTTTCTTTTGACTTTTTTACCTTTAGTTGTTTTCTGTTCTAGATTGTCGCCTTCCACCGATATTTTCTCTATTAATTTCGGTATTGTCAGGTCATTGTTCGGTGTTTGTTTCTTATGACTTTCTCTACTTATCTGACGCTGCAGTGGAGGCAATTCTGGTACTCTATCATTCTTCTCTTCCAACTCACTTAAAGAGGTTTTTGATTCATTATTATTTTCTAACTGATTTTTGATCAGTGTATCCTTAAATACCTCGTTCGCTTCGAGTATCACTTCAGGACCATTTTGTATTACTTTAGTATTATTCTCCTGTACATCGTTAGGTTCTTTTTTGTTATCTTCTTTCTCCGAATCGACCTTTTTGTTTTCAAATACATCATCATTTTCCGCACCGTTCACTTTGTCATCTTTGTCTTGGGTTTTTTTGTCGTCACTGTCGACGCTATCGGTTCCGCTCGAAATTGATTTGGGCACCGAGGCCACTACTCTCGGCCGAGTCGGCGGTATCGACCAGTCGATAGGCTTACGCTGAGGAGAGTACCGTTTCACTAGTTCTTCGAAAAGTTTTTGATGATCAACCTTTGATGACACTCCGTGGTCCGGCAAGCTCTGATGCCTCGTTTTCGCCTCAGGGTCCTCGTTTTCTTTACCGTTGACTTCAGGCGATCCCAAATCAACCACCACTCTACGTACCGGAGTCGGCGTAGAGTAAGGCTCCGCAAAAGGAAACTTAAACAAATTAGGGCTTTCGATTTTATATTTCACCACAGTAGAACTTTTAGTCGGCATCGAAGCGCGGACACCGGCTCGCTGGAACTGCGGGCTCTCGGAGGGATCGTGCAAATTGGAATTTAAGAAGTCTCTTCTGAGTTTTGACAGGCGTCTAGTCCTCTCAGTCATGCTAGTCCTGTAGTCGACATCGTCGCTCTGGTTGAGCTCGGAAGTGAAGTTGTCGGAGTATTTTCGTGTCCGGAACTCAAAATGATTCCGGTCCTCGCTTCTCGATTCACGCATGCTGGAGTATGCGGGCGCGTTGCGTTTAAAGTTGGCGGTTGTTTTGCCGTGATTGGAGGTGACGATGGGGTCGACCTGCCGATAGACGGGCGGGGGGCTGGCGGGCGCGGGAAGCGGCACGAACGCGCCCTCCTGCTTGTCGAACACTTCACGCCGCTGACTGAACTGCTCCACGCCGATCACTTCCCGCGACCGCACGCTGCCCGTAGGCGATTTGGCCGCCATTTCCGTTCGATTACAAACCACAATTCTTTTGTTATTGATACTATTTTCCTGCTAACCACTGTATTTCTATTTCGGTCCGATACACATTATGACTTCACCGGTAACATCGCGCCTATAAAGCGTACACGTCTACACTGTAAATTGGACAATAAAGGTGGTCCGGTCGGCGGTGCGGGGCGCGCCGGTCGCGATATAATGATGAGTGATCAATAGAGTGGTTCCGATAAGATAGGTGCGCGCGGTGCTCGGCCTTTTCTTTATCTTGGAGCATTGGAGTCGCGCAAACGGTGCGCGAACACAACACAATCGTACCCGCAATTGCCCGCGGACCGAGTGAAAGCGAATGCGCGCGCGCCGCCGCCGCCGCCACCGCCGCCGCTGCCGACGCCGCGCCGATCGCCTGCGCTCATTATATAATGAATATTAAAACAAACGTCCCAAATACGATACGCTACACAGACTTTGCACTTAATTGACAATCTTTAGAATATTAAATAGACGATTACCGAGTTTCATTTCGACATTTTTAATAACATATTCACTAATGAGTAGTGATTGTAAAAGAATCTAATTAAAGCAAGCCAATTTGCTTATTTTAATGATGTTTATTTATGAAAAAATAACACGATAGAAATAAAATAATTAACTTGTGTTTAAACAAATTTTAATGAGGAATGTAACAAGTTGAAAATTAACTAAAAAAATCTGGAATAAGAGCAACGTTTGAAAGTAATATAACAAAAATATATGGCAATATTGTAGATATGAATGGAGGGAGTTTGTTATCGTAAATCCGTAAGGAACATGTGTTGTAGTTCATGTCTATTTGTGTTACTCGGAATATTCTTTTTGTAGCGCTGTGAAAATTACTCACGCCTAGCTCGATTTTCACCTTATTCTATTTAGAGTTAAGTAGGTAGCTATCATAAGTGATCGTTAAAAATAGTAACGAGGTAAACCGCTTGCACTGTTACGGTAATTTTTAACTGAACCGATGTTGTAGTTTTTAGGTTAACCATTTTATAGCGCTCTATGTTGTAGCAATATTCGCAATTAAATAAATCAAAATATACGGAATTAATTAAAGTTCTTGTATTTGTCACCTCGACAATTGCTATCTTGTTTACAAAAGACTCAAAACATAATAGATAACGATTCGATTATGTCCAAGCTGTTAATTATTTTAAAACAAAAATTATAAACCTCTCTAATTTTCGCTATTTTAGGAGGTGATTCTACACTACTCGGCGACTACTAGAAGTTTTTACCTTTTACCTTCATCGTTCTAATTGTACAATTAGTAGAGACAGAATTTTTAATTCGTTCAGTTGGCATTGAACACTATGCTTTTAATGCAATTTCCTGCATCGTTCTAATCGCCTTGTGAAATAAACGGTTATAAATAACATTGCTGTTTCCGGAATAATACAATTAGATTAAGAAATTCACGTAGGCAGGTATTCGTACTGTGTATTATAAAAATTCTACTAAATCTATGTCTATACTATCTATACTATTATAATAAAGCGTAAACACACACTTCTTTGTTACCTAAGATGTCAGCAAATACAGCATATTTTTGATTAATTCTTCTTTTAATAAAAAGCCCTACACTTACGTCATGCTTTAGGCGATATATTTACACGCCATTAAACTTAGGGGGTAAAATTTTTGGATAAAAACCCTAATGTGGGAAAGAGACCATAAGTTGCTGCCAACATCAAGAAAGCAAGATTGCTAAGGTTTGTCATGTCATGTCATTTTGACATTTGCTATTGGTAATTTGACAAATGTAAACAATAAAATGAGATTTTAAAAATTCCATGCGGACAAAGCCGCACGGAAACAGCTAGTTATTAATAGTATTGATGGCACTTGAACTAAACTTCCTTATGTTGTGAAGACAAACATCTTTACGTAGAAAGTTGATTCTTTGGTAAGGCCCTTAGAATTCGGTATGAAAAATTAACACTTAGGGACCTCTATTGTACCATTAAACGTCTCTGAGTGTCAGATAGAACTAGTTAATTTGATTTAATATGCAACTTTTCTCGTTAGGCCGATTTTTTATTATTATTTTATATTTCTACGATTTATACAAAAACATTAAATGGTCATTGTCATAGTTAAAATCCCACGCCGAAATAACAAGGCCAAGTCTGGGTGTGTCATATTCCTTATACGTCTTTATTTAATAAATATTTTATTATATTTATTTTCCACCTACAAGTATTTTTATTCACACAAATTTGGACTTGTGAAGAAGTTAGTGACAAAGAATTTAAAATCGCTACCTATTTATTACTCCTGCGCAGGTTTCCGATAAATTTCCTTCGATAAACCGCGTCCCGCAATCGTCTGCTCAGTACCGTCTGTAAACGCTTGACGTCATAACCATCGGCAAAGCTTTCGTGTAGTAGTATATGTACTGCAAACCATAAGATTTATAATTTATCATTTATGTATGTTGTGTCGCTAATCTTCAACATTATTGCAATGTGAGGGCCAAATTTTATCGAAATAACGAAATAAATGTCCTCGACTGTATTTTACGGTTGCGAAATACAGAGTAAATAAAAGGGTTACTTTATAAAAGAATTCGACATTTCAATACAGACCTTAAGACCAAAACCAGGTTTCGAAATGTCAATGTCGCTTTTTGTTGACCTAAAATGGTACAGTCGAGGATACTGGCGGTGTCCCACCATAGAAGTTACAATCGTTTGAACATTTTCAAATGAGACGCGGAACAAAAATCAATACAACGCAGCTTATAAATGTGTCTGTACGAAAAAAGACGGTTATTGATACACGGCTAGTTACTTTTTATTTTCCCTTCATTTGCATTCACTGCTATATAATATGTAACGCGGAGTTTGTCTCGTTGCAATGATCAAGGCAATTTCTTTTGAAATGAAACAATATGTATCCCTTCGTTTGCATTAACTGCTAATCTAATTAGTTATTTGTAGGAAGAGGCGGGGTTTGTCTCTGCAATGAACAAGGCAATTTTTCTTTTAGTGTAACACCGCGTATTTCTGCGACTGTACTTTGTCCAAATCGTTCTGTACCTGACTATATTAAGTGAATAATAATTAAAAGTTGAAATTAAAATACATTTTCTGATTAAATTAACTTTTGCCCGCGACTCCGTAGGCGTGGAAAAAAAAACAAAAGTGAGTAGCCTATGTGTTCCTCCAAAATATCGTATACATCTATACCAAATTTCATAGAAATCGTCCTCGTTAAATTAAAAAAATGAAATAGTAAAAAGATAGCCTGTTACTGATAATGTAGCTTTTTAATGGTAAAAGAATTTTTTAAATCGGCAAAGTAGTTGTTGAGTTATTTCAATAAAGACAAAAAAATTAAAAATACAAATCTTTACTCTGTATTAGTAAAGATATAGATAGTATAGATTTGGCCGGCTTTTACTAAAATCATTTAAATTATTTGTTTCTTTCAATTAAAAGACAATGGACAATCACCAGTCTCTAGTTTTATCAAGTCCCTAACATTGAATAGAATACTCTCATAATGAAAATGTTAATAACATTAAAGTTTTAACAAAACAACAAAGATTAACAAAACGTTTGTTAACAAACACTAATCTATAATATAGCGTAAACACACACTTCTTTGTTGTCTAAGATGTCAGTAACCACAGCATATTTTTGAATAACTCTTTTTTTTAATAAAAGTCCCTACATTTACGTCACCCTTTAGGCTATATATTATCCCGACATTAAAATTAGGGGGTAAATATTTTGGATAAAAACCCTAATGTGGGAAAGAGACCATAAGTTGCTGCCAACATCAAGAAAGTAAGATTCCTAAGGTTTGTCATGTTATGTCATTTTGACATTTGCAATTGACAATTTGTTAAATGTAAACAATAAAATAAAATTTTCATAATTTCATGCGGATGAAGCCGCACGGGAACAGCTAGTTAGTTAATATACATAATTAAGTGATTTATTTAAGAACACTATTCCAGTTATAAGCGTTGTTTTGTAATTTGTCCTCATTTAATAACATAATATAACCCAGTATATAGCAGCTATACATAACAAATATTATCCTTTTTCCTCCTAAACGAACAAACATATCATTATTTAAATAATTTTAATATGATTCACATTTATTATTCACGAGCTGTTGCCCGCAACTTCTTCCGCGTGGTTTTAGAAAATATACAAACAGTATAACTTATAAAAACTTACGTATCCCTCGGGAACCGGACATTTCTCGGGGATGAAGCTTATCCCATATGTACTCCAGACTTTGTTTTATATCTGTGCTAAATTTTAATAAGATATGTTGAACCGTTGCAGAATGATCGAGTAAACATTAATGAATCCCACGGAAACCTTAACTATTCCCGGGATAAAAAGTAACCTATGTGTTCTTCCAGACTATGCTCTAAACCTGTGTCAAATTTCATGGAGATCTGTTCAGCCGTTTAGGCTACAAACGCTAACAAACATCCATCCATCCATCTAAACTTTCGCATTTATAATATTAGTAAGAAGTAAGATTTAGAGCGGGCGCACAACTGATATTAAACTATCGCACATATGTTGTGCGATTGTCGATTGTTTTGCAGCAATTCCACTGAATATTTGCACAACTAAACATCGAATAGTGCGCACCATATAAGCTCATAGGAATTAGGGTTGTAACGGAGGCCATTTTAACAGAAGCGGAAGCGGAGGCGAAGGGCTTCACCTCTGCAGAAGCGGAGGTTAACGGAAGCGGATGCGGAGTATTACAACTCTAATAGGAATCAAAGTGAGACTAAACAATTGTGCGATAGTTGCAAAGGTGTGCGCACGCTCTTAAATAACTTATATGTGTAAAATGTGGTAAATGATTTGGCAATAAGTATATCTGCGGTGCATATTATATTTATTAATACTACTGATGTCGAAATGTGGCGTTGACACGAACCACAAATCTAGAATCGAATTACCAAACGACTAAAAAAGATATATAATATTGTTATTTAGGATCTGTCCCACTACTGGCTGATAGACGCTCAGATAGCTAATAATGATGTCAATGTCAGATAAGGGAACGAAATCAGAGTATTTCCATCACATATTTTACACGTTGGATTGTTATCGGACAATTTACAATTTGGTGGGAGATGGCCTTAAGTGTTTAATAACAAGACTATATTAACAATGTAAAAGATGATATTTTTCTGAGGCTGGTGTATTACGATTTTTGTCACGATATTATGAAGTCGACTGCTATGGCGGTTGCCGTGTGGCTTTCCCTTAGTGGGAAAGTACCCTAAGGTAGAATTCAATACAGCAAGCAGTCATCTAAGAACGTGCGCACACCTTTTTCTAAACTACCGCAGAACTGTTTAGTCTCGCTTTGATTCCTATGAGATTATATGGTGGTTTGCACACTACTCGATTTTTAGCTGTGCAACTAAACAGTTGAATTGGCTGCAAAACAATTGACAACATCACAACAGTTGTCCGATAGTCTAAGGTATACACTCTAAAGAGGTGATATGCCTAATTCTAGTCTTACTATGAAGGCATACGTAACGACGAATTATTATTATTACAATAAAATTTCCTGTTTGAAAAAAAAACTGATTTCTAGTTAACGAAACCAGTTGCAGTCATTAGCTCCTATAAAAAGCGAGTTCGGAGAAAAGCAAACATTAATTACATAAATAAACAAGATAACTTAGGTAAACATCTTCCGTTTTATCTCGAGTTTATCTAATTTGCATTTATTCTTTAATATAATTTGAATGGTTGCATTCGTTGATTTTAAAATGCAAATTATTTTTGGTTCCGTATATTAATATCTCTTAGTATTGTGGAGTAGAGGCGTATTTCAACGTTGTTATCTTTAAATAGTAATGTATACTTTACTAACTCATCATCTCCCCTGCCTTATCCTACTCCCGAAGAGTCGGCGCGCCGGGTTTTCGTCCTCCAAAGCACCGTCATCTGTCATCACTCCCTTCTTGATGTCATGTCATCTTTCACGCAATCCATCCATCTCTTTCTAGGTCTACCTCTGCCGGTGTACCCCAACATTCATAACTAACTACTAGTTTACTATACTAACTACAGTAACTATTATAAAGAAATACAATTAACTATGACACTTGGTAAGAGAATGAATTATATTACTTATGGCCGGTTTTCAAGGTACATTTGACCATTCGTTAGTGTTTTTATTCGATAAGTTCATGAAATGCGTTTCTGACGCGTAACTTTCACTCCGTTGACACTTAGGTCAACCTAACACCAATTAGTCAGTAGGTAATCTATACCTAGCCAGCTGGAGGAGCGTACAGCAAGCCGTGGGATATAAATTGTCCCAAAAAGTGCTGGTGCAGAAGGAAGAGGAAACCACTGCATCTACTGTCCCAAGATAGTTAACATGTACACGCAACTGATATGTGATAACCACGACGTGTCTGTAAAGACTCAAGCGACGAAGAAGAATCTATACCTACTTCAATATTATAAAGATGAAAGATTTGTATTTTTGCTTTTACTAGGCCGATTTAAGAAATTCTTTAATTATTATAAAGCTACGTTATCAGTGAGTAACATAAGCTGGCTATATTTTTTATTTCACCCGTGCGAAGTCACGAGCAACAGCTAGTGGTAAAATAAATGCTAACTTCAGTAACCCAACAGTATACTAGATTCTTATAATTTATAGTAGACATGTCACAGGGTTCCTTAAAATTGTTACAAAAATTCCTTAACCATGAAACAGTATGTCACAATGATGTCATACCAATTTGCATACAAGTTCGCGGTATTCTGAGCAAATATGGTAACACCGACGTGACTGTCCACTGGTGTAGGTTGAACACGTGTTATTCTAGTCTAAAGAAATAACATACTTTTGATGTCCACTTGATTGCAACAGAATAACATCACGCTTGTAACTAAGGGAGTACGGCAGAGTTGAATTGAACGCTACGTCCGTACATTGAGTACTTTTGTATTATCTGTGTATCGTTTAAAGATTTTAAAATATAAAAAGAACCTCCATTATCACAGAATAAAGATTTTTATTATTTGTTTACCTTATGAATCTTAAATATACCACACTTTTTGGATTCTGTTACAATTATCTGTTTCCGATCATATAATTTGTATGTCGAAATTTAAGTGTTAAGACCAAAGACGTTTGTATTCCATCCACAAACATGGTGAGTGGGCAAACAAATTCACGCCCCGTTAAACAAAGAGTAGTTTAAAACCGGAACATTTTACTTAACACAACCGTTTATAGATTTCATGAATTATGCGAAACACAAACATTGAACTTTTCGACACATGTAATACGTACGTTAAAATATTTAACGTTTAAAATTGAAACAATAAGGTATACATTTTATGGAATATAGCTATTGCCAGCAACTCTCGGCGCGGGCTTTAAAAACTTAAGATATATGTTCTTCCAGACTCTAGATTTGTGCCAAATATCGTGTTCCATCCAAAGTTTCACGTTTATAATATTAGTAAGATGGTTAATTTTATGATGAGGATATCAGTTCAAATCCTTCATTTATATTTGAATTTATTTCTTAGTATAAGTTTACAAACGTTTATATTGTTACTAAGTATCCCCGTTAGAATAAATTTATACGAAAAATCAATAGTATTTATTAGTAGGTAGCGGTTAAAAACGGTGGCAGTAAGAGCGGACGCACACTTTTGACTGAACTATCGCACAATTGTCAATTGTTTCACAGCCCAATAAACTGTTTAGTTGCACAACTAAAGATCGAGTGTGCGCACCTCAATAAGCTCATATGAATCAAAGCGCGACTAAACAATTGTGCGATAGCTTAGTCAAAGGTGTGCGAGCGCTCTAAGAGAGAGTTAAACTTCATATCAGAAACAAAAGCTGGCTATCTTTTATCTCTTTTACTTTTTCTGTAGAAATGCAATTAGCTAGCATCAGACGAAAGAGAAAGGAGTGTATAATCGATTACCGAGCGAGCGTGGAATGATGCTCAAATTAATAAACCGTGTTATTGCATCAATCTCTTATTGTTCTTCTATGATAGAAAATGTACAATCGCGGCAATACGCGGTGTCTCACATACAGAATACATGTCTTGTAAGATCAAGGATACGAGGATATACGTAAGGATACGAGATATACTTCGCTTTTTCACATCACCAGTTCACTATACGTCTCTGAGGCGCTCGGATCCTACCCTAAGTAAGGTGACTAGGCCTTCAACTTTGCTCTTATATTTAACGAATTATGTGTGAGTTGCGCAAACGACGGGATAAAAAAAAATTAGCCGCACACAGACAGATCTTTTAGCGTAGCCAATTAAAATTACGTCTGATTTATTTTTCCGTGACGTTTCATTGTGCGCATTAAATTCAATACCGCAAAAATCCCGGATTGTACATGATTAACACAATAATGACCCTTCAATTAAAACAAGGTTAAAAAACTAGCAAATCACAGACATTACGGCTACATAAAGTAACTTTTAAACACCTTAAAAATTTAACTATGATTTCGTTCGAAAGATAAATTCTAATTTTGAACATGATTATTGAAACAATTTATTACAAAAGTATTTCTATACTAAATCTTGTTTCATACAGTAATGTACAAAGCCACGTGCCGAGTCTATCAATTAAAGTCATGCTCTCGATTCTGACTCACTCCTTTATAGGAACATAATTTAATGCGACCTTTTAACTGTGACCAATGTTCATTCAATCTATTGATAATCGACATTAAACGAAGAAACAACAATGAGACGTCAAATAATAGAAATTACTAAGCTTATTAGACAATTCTATCGCCTTTTTACAACTTATTTAACACGCGTATTTCCCAAACCTTCACAGATTTATGGTCATCTATTTTTCACAAAAAATTCTGCGCATTTTTTATTTTGAATCTGTATGTACAGCTGTTTTAAGTTTAATACAAAGAAATACATCTAAGTAGGACTACATATCAACACAAAACGCCTACACCGTATACCTATATTAGACATTCTCAAGACTATTGTCAGTCATTGATAGTCGACCTAACTTACAGGGACTACCATCATTACATTAGCTTCAATTTACATAACAAAGTTACCGTCGCCTAAGATTAGATATTCTACACTACTAGGTAGTAGTTTGGGCTACGGATTTTGCTACTTCACTGCTACCGCGTATAATAGCAAGTGATTGTAAAATCTGCCAACATAGCTCGCCGAATCTCAGCAACCCTTCAGTGAAATACCTATCATTGTATAATATGTTCATATATATTCTAATTGGTTGACTGATAATTGGTTGATATTATCAGGAATGCATACTTTTACTAGTGCCCTGGAGAAAACTCTGCACCGCCTCTTTTACTATATCTAGGGGATTTGTGGTGCCCCTATCCCTTAGGCGCCCTGAGAGGTTGCCCATCTGCGCCCTTCTCGAACTATCTCGGGTTATACAGTCGAGATAGTTCCTAAAATTAATATTTATTTAATTACTCGTGAAATCTTTATTATAAGTTAGTAACATTAAAAACATTATTATAACAATTGTAACACATTATCTTTAATAAGAAGTCTATCGCTATGTAATTACGATACGAACGTACTTGTGACGATAACCGTTTGATAATGTTCGATAAGGCCGAGACACAGTTATGCAATTAGGACAAACTAAGTTTATTTGTACAGATTACTATACGTTTTCTAGAATAAACGATCACTTCTTTATCCAACTGACCCAAAAGATTTTTTTTCATTCGTAAGTACAGTCACCACCTTTGGTGGTGTTGATATTTCAGAAAAACCTCGCACTTTGCAACGTACGTAAGACGCCGTAACGAATGTCGAAATAATATTAAGCAAAACAAGCCGATACTTTTTCACGTAAAAGCCTTTGTATGTAAAAATGGCTTTTAACAGTGGTAGTGCCCGCTTTAACATCTTAGCACGAATGAGCCGGCTCGCCCACAGTAATACCACGACCACACAGAAGACAGGCGAGAAATGGAAGCAATTCTGTGTTTCGTCTGATGAGTGTGGTGCCGGAGGCCTAATTTAAGTCCCTTTCTCTTTACCACCCTTTTCTTAAAAGGAGAGGATGGGAAGGGGAAGTAGATTTGACTGTGGAGGAGATGCACAGGAAGGGGATATATCCTCTTTATGTGCGTCTCCTCCTCCGTCGGATAAAGGTAGGCAACGCATCTGTAATTGCGGATGTCTATGGACAGCGGTCGCTTCGCCATTTTGGCGGATTCATGTGGCCGTTTGCTCGTTTGCCACCTTATGTTATATAAAAAAAATTGCTTGTATTTAGCTTTTTCTGCTGTATCAAGTTTCCATGATCCACTATATCGCCTTTAAAGTGGATCACCGTCAGTAACAGCCACTATATAATACGTTTCGAATGAGAATGTGCACGAACAGGTAATTCAAAAAAAATCAAAATCGGTCCACTAGCGGCGGAGTAATGCCGTAACATATAAAAAAAGAAAAAAAAACATACAGAATTGAATACCTCCTTCTTTTGGGAATTTGGTCAAAAAGACTTACCAAAGGAACTGCAGGCGTCCTTCTTTTAGGGAATTTAAACCTTATGTTATAAAGGTATAAAAATCATTATAGAATAAGTTTTTAGGACAATTTTTATTAAGTTATGTCATATACATTATGTTGCTTAGTACACAACTTTTAATAGGTAGCATTGAATGATTTAAACTTTTTTTTTGAGATTTTTAGAAAAAAAAAATTCTTTATTGAGTTTTGTATTGGTTATTTCACAAAATTTACCTATGTATTCAAAGAAATGTTTTCTTTTTTATATGGCAGTTTTTTTCAATGATACCTATAAAAATATGTATTTTACATATAATTTTATTACTACAGAATATCAACTAATTTGTTGCAAATGGCATTTAATAATTGCATAGCAAGTTTTTTTTAATTTTTTTGAGGAAATAACTGGAATGTATGGCAATTGTAATCAGTCCGTTTTAATTTAAAAGTAATTTATTGAAGTTAATTTTGCTTATTAAGTTATGAAATATTGCACTTTTTTTTATATTTCTATTAGTTATTTCCTTTTACACATTTTCATACATAAATTATGAATACCAAAAAACATTGCAATTAGCTGAGAACTTTTTTTTTTAAATTCTCAATATACATATTTAGTCAAATGCATTTAATATACTGGAATCTGGTCCTCATAGCCAACTATAATACAAATTTAAAAAAAATATGCATAACTCAAACATTAAAACTAAAAATTTCTACCTTTCATTTAAATATTTGCCTAAAACTAATAAAACATTGGCAGCAAAAATGAATGCACATTTCGTCATAACAAAGTTTAGAAATATTTTTTTAAAAAGAACTAAAAAAAATTTTAACATAAATTTAATTATAAAATAATAATAAATTTATACATTTGTGTATATTTTATGTAACAAAATTATATTTGTTATAAAACTTACAAAATAAATCGGCATTAATGGAAACATAACTAAATAGGATGACTAGGATTCTAGGATCGTAGTGTTTATTCAAAATTTTGTATGTTCAATAAGTAAGCCGATATTCAAATATCTTGTAGGCTCGAGAAATCGTGCAAGATGTTGCACAGAACAAAACATTGGTAAAGCGATGTACATATCGCACTTTTATTCATAAAATGACTCAAAATTTAAGTTTTCCATAAACATTATTTTCGCGAGAAGAATACGACTAATATTTATTATTTACTAGATTTCGCCCGCGACTCCGTCTGCGCGGAATAAAAAAAAAGCAAGTAGCCTATGTGTTCTATCAGACTATACTCTACATCTATGCCAAATTTCATAGAGATCCCTTCAGCCGTTTAGGCTACAAACTCTAACAAACATCCATCCATCCATCTAAACTTTCGCATTTATAATATTAGTAAGATTACCCCAGGGGTAGTTAACATATAGCTGAGCAAAGGCTCTATCTGTTCTGCATTGCAACGCTTACTTATGTTGGGCTTACTGTCCTTTTTTTGTCATATATTTAACTTTTGTGTACTTAGTTTTAATTGTCATAGATGATTTTTTTAATCTAAAAAAAAATATTATTATTATTATACAACTCGAGTCACAATAGAATGAAAATAAAAGAGATACGACGTCTTTCTCTTTTATCTTAAATCTCCTGTAAACATTTCGAACTTCAATACGCGATTTCCCAAAAAAAAATTTTTTTGAGTTAATTTTTTTTATGAATAAAAGTGCGATATGGAGTGTGTATTTCGCAAGCACAACTTGACCTGTTAAGATATTTGAAAACACTTATACCTAGATAAGTATCCACTGCAGAAATATTTATACCTGTTCTGATACAAACATAAGGTAAGATTGGATTATATTGTTTTCTCTGCAATGTTCTTAAATAAAAAATAAACTTTATCAAAATGTACAAAAGTATTAAAATCGTAAATTTCAATGTCCATTCAAAAGGTTATATTAATTACACTTATTTTAATACTTGTACTAATGTATGGAAAGTATCAAATATGTATTTAGTTATAGTCCGTTTCAAAAGAACTTATAAATTTTGTAAACAACTGGCACTATACTATTTTTCAATTAATAACATCTTTTTTTTTTAATTTGCAAGACAAAATATCACTTGAAGACATAAAGAAAATGTCATAGATTTTTTTAAATATTACTATTTTTAATTATTAATAGTAATTCAATCTAATAAAATACAAAAAAATCAAAGACAAACTAAAAAACATAAAAAACGTTACCTATGTTTACAAAATCTACAAGCCCTTACTGCCATATACTAAAGCATATAAAATCAAATTGTACATACAAAGTTACATAATAATCTGTGGCTCCGGCACTGAGAGTGCTATAGACTTGTGCGGTAACACCTGACCTCCGTTAATATAGAGTTCATCTTTAACTATGACATCCTCTCCCAGCACGGTGCAGTTCTCCATACGTACCCAGCGGCCGACTACCGACCTCCAGCCCACAATACAACCGTCCAACCACGCGTGCTGGCGAACACACGCCCCTCGCAGGATAGTACTGCGTTTTATACACGCACCTATACATTACAATATTTTAATTTTTTTTTAAATTATACCAATACCATTCTACATATAATTGCCAGCTGACTGGATTGTAGATATATCAATCACTGCATAATTGTACTTTTTTAATTATATTTGATTGTACATTTTAGAATAACATTTAGATGTGTGACTAAAATAGGTATTAAGTTTTTTTTCTGTTTCTAACAAACTATGAGCAAAAAAGAAATGTAGCTTGAAATTAAGTTTATTATTATTATTATTATTATAGCTGGGATGTTACAAGGAGAATGTTAGTTATGAGTGTGGAATGGTACACCGGTAGAGGTACACCTAGAAAGAGATGCGATGACTGAGATGACGTATGACGTATGACGAGTTATGTGGAGCCAAAAACCTGCCGCCCCGACCCTACGAGAGTGGGATAAGGAGGATGATGATGATATCATAGCTATAAAATTAGATATAAATATATTAGATTAAGTTTGAGAATACCAGAATGGTAAAAAAATAAAGGAATAAAAGGTTAACATGGTATGGGCATTTTATGAGGGATGAATCGCATGTAACAAGAAGGATGCTAGTTATGAATGTGGAGGGGTACACCGGTAGAGGTAGACAGAGAAAGAGATGATGGATTGCGTGAAAGGTGACATGATCAAGAAGGGAGTGATGACTAAGATGACGGATGACAGAGTTATTTGGAGGACGAAAACTCGATGCGCCAATATCCGCAATTACAGATTTTTTGCCTTAAGAAACGGTGGAAGAGACGCATATAAAAAGAATCACATAAAAATCCACTTTCCCATCCCACCCTTTTCTTATAAAGGATGGGATGGCAAAGTGGATTATATCGTCGAGGAGACATATTGGAAGGGAAAAGATCCTCCTTATGTGCGTCTCCTCCGTCGATTAAGGGTAGGCAATGAATCCGCAATTTCGGATGTCTATGGGCAGCGGTCGTTTCGCTTTTTCAGCGATTTCAGGTGGCCGCTCGCTCGCCACCTTATCTTATTATAACTAAAGTTTTAGTTCACGTTTATTAAATTAATTCATACTCAGAATCGTAATCACTAAGAAAATTTCTTAGTTTACATAAAATCTACACTAAGCATACAGTAATAATGAGTTTCACATCTTTAGTTATTAATACAATGAAAATCGTGACACATAAACTGCGTTTTATATGAATACTGACGTTAGGACGAAAATATTATTATCTTGTAAATAATTGTGTAATATCATAAATACCTATTTACTGTGACATATAAAAGCTTTGGTTTATTATGTTTATATTAACTTTTATACTCTACGTCTTTAAAATTCGTCAAATATTATCTACATAGTATTAACAGTACAGTTTGAGTATTCAGCCAGAAAAAAAACTGGTAAAATATAAAACTCAAAAATTTTTTTAGACAGATCCATTCTCATATTAAAAATTACCACTTGATTAGTGTAAGATGTTATAAAAACTTACCATCTTCAATAACTACATCTGGTCCAATGGTAACATTAGGTCCGATCCTACATCCTTTCCCGATGGTTGCTGTCGGGTCTATCAGCACATTGCCAACCACTCCCGCACCATTGTGCAACTTATCCGAGTTCTTTTGCCTTAGACTGTTCAAATATAAACACATCCCTGGAAATAAAAAAGGTTTTGTTGATAAATTTACATATAATTTTTTTTATTCTTATTGGAAATAATAGAAATAATTGTTTGTGAATTATAATTAAAGATTACGCAATTTATTTTTCAACTACAAATGAGTAATTTCTTTTTATTATAATGTAATTCTTATCCTATTAATCCTACTAATAATATGTGAAAGTTTAGATTGATGGATGTTAGAGTTTGTAGCCTAAACGGCTGAACGGATCTCTATGAAATTTGGCATAGACATAGAAGATATGGACAAACACATAGGCTACTCACTTTTATTTTTTTTAAACCACGCGGACGGAATCGCGGGCCAAAGTTCGTTCCAAATAAAAGTAATTCTAAAAGGCAGTCAATGAAACAGTTTGATAATTTTATTGAAACTCTTGTTTTCTGTAAGTAATGTAAAATACAGACAAATGGGGATGTTTCCTAATTTTTGGAATTGCTTTTATTATGTAGATAAACCATATCTAAACAAGAAAAAAAATATAATAAAAATCATATATGCAACATTTAATTACAAAAACACTTATTTAAAAACAACTTCTCGAAAGACCTCGAAAACGCCTCATGACATGACGTCACATCTTTGCTAACAAACCTCGCGTCGCGGTCTGTCAAAGTCATTCAAAGTGACCAGACGTAAATTGAATTAGCTATTCAAATAACTTTTACTATTTTTTTTTCGTCATAGTGATCGAAAAATTTGCTCGTAAAATATGTCGTAAATATAAATACACTTAATAATGGAGTCCTCATAATATAACACACGCAAACTCAATTATTATAATCATTAAAAAAAAATTATAACTACAAAATGCACTGACATTCACTGAAGCTGGTCACACTGCCATGTTGTTTGCGAAGAAGCTACGTCACCGAGCTCTGATTGGTGACTCTGAGATAGAGTAATGGAGGGAAAAAAATATTGCAGCGTTTTTAATTTATATTTCAATGGAGACAAACATTTAAGGTCTCCAAATGTTATTATAGGTTTTAAAATATTAAACATAACTTTATTTGAATTTGTAACATTAGGAAACATCCCCATTGAGAACCCTCCTTTTGGAAGTCATTTAAAAATAGAGCGAACTTAAAAAGAAGTGAAAATATTATTGAACTGTTAGCGTATTCGTAACATAAACTAATATATATTTACCTGTTAAAAAGTCTTTAGGCTGTCCAACATCCATCCAGAAACCTTGCAACTCCATTGCATACAACTGACCATCTTGTGCCATAAACGGGAACACTTCCTTTTCTATTGACATCGGTCTTAATTCAATACGACTCAGTACAGATGGATTTAGTATATACATACCTAGAAAATATAAACAAAGAAGGCATTTATTTATTTATTTACTAGCTTAAACCTTTACATAATACTTTGGCGCAGTTGGGCGATTGACAGTAAGGGGTGTCTCCGGTCTCAATTACCCTCAAATAACAATAAACTTTACACCACTCTAGTCATAAAAAATTTCCCGTCAAGGCGCATTCTTGCCCAGGCGCTTGTAACAATATACAGTTACAATATACATTTTATCTGATTTAGTGGAAAAGTATGGTTAAAACACAGGGCTAGATACCGCCTATATTTGTCTAGATACAATAATGTTTTCTTAGTAATCTAATACTGATAACACTACACTTATTGATAAGTATATTTGAAAAATTGTTTTTGTTAATGGAAATAAAACCTCGCCTTTTTGGTTATCAGTAACTCTATGTTCCAGTTTTACCTCTACCTGTCTAGTCTACTAAATTTATTGTAAATTAGCTATTGCTTGTGACTTTGTCTGTGTGAAATTAAAAATAAAAAGCACAGCCATACTCACTGATAACATAGTATTCTAATGGTGAAAGAATTTTTGTAATCGACCCAGAAGTTTTTGAGTCATTTCAATACAAATTAAAACAAAAATAAAAATCTTTTATTGTTACAATATAAGTAAAGATTACTCACCAGCATTAATTTTATTTGAAATAAATTCCTTTGGCTTCTCAATAAAACTTTCAATTTGACCATCCTCTTTGTAAACAACAACACCATATTTGCTTGGCTCCTCTACTTTGGTAACAACAATGGTACCTTCCTGGAATAAGACAAACAATTAATTACAATTTAAAACCTAGCATGATTTGTTAGTTATAGAATTATTACTTAAAACAAACTTAATAGATTTCTAGCAGTTTGCTGCAACTTCACTTATATAGAAAGCTTAGTAGCTTATAACATCTTGCAATGTTTTACATTTTTGCTAAATATCTTTAAGATTTGTTGAGGCATTTATAGATAACTAGCTTTCACCTGTGACTCCGTTCACATGAAAAAAAAATATGTAAGTAGCCTATGTAGTCTTCAAGACTATCCTCTACATCTATGCCAAATTTCATTAAAATCCATTCAGCCGTTTAGGCTACAAACTCTAACACATATATCCATCTAAACTTTCGCATTTATAATATTACATTAAGATTAGTAAGATAACTAGGATCCATTAATCTAATTTTTCACAATTATAATATTAGTAAGATGAATACTATATGATAAAATTATATTGAAAATATTACGATTGGTTTACATTACAATAAATTGTTTATTCTTTCAGTTACAATATAACCTTTTATAAAAAAAAGCAAAATTACTATTTACTTTGCCATGACTCCTGTGATATTTAGCCAATTCCTTAAATGGGAAATCACATATAACATCAGAATTCAACACAAAAAATGGTTCCGGACTTGTAGCAAGCAAGTCCCTAGCTAGTGCAAGAGGTCCAGCGGTACCCAATGGTTCAGTTTCATGAGAAAATGTTAAAGAGACACCGAGTTTGGACACTTGTTCAGTTAATTCTTTTTCCATATCATCTGCTCTGTATGACACTGCTAATATCACCTGAAAACATATAGATTTACAACATAACTTCAAGCTTTAACTAGTCTGAAGCCTTTTTTATAGATTAGTTTAAAATAAATTGAAAAATTCGTGCAGTGCTAGTCATATTTCCTAGTTGTAATAAAATTGGATATTTCTTGTGCACGCAACTACTTTTAGACCTAAGTAAGCTGGTAAACTTTTACTTGTAACCGCAGAACCGTGTCCATACTATTCCAGGAAAATGGACAAAAACTTAGGTACTTATATCCTAAAAATTACTTGTCATAATATTACGAATTTGTTGATATTAATATTAGGGAACTAAGAATAAATAATCAACGTCAATAATATTGTATAGATATATATCACATACTTGTGTTACACCGGCTTCAACAAGAGCTTCTATTTGATGCATCAAAATTGGTTTGTTTGCAAACTCTACAAGTGGCTTTGGCCTGCTCAGTGTCAGTGGTCTCAAGCGAGTCCCATAACCGCCAACCAATATTAAAGCACGTATTTCTCCTAATTTTTTATCGGAACCACACATTTTGCGAATTAATTGTTTCTTGTTATCTCGCAATAATAACAAATATCACCTTGTACGTGGCGCCCTTTTAAAACCTTACTATTTTTTGACACATAAATGACGTTTAAATGCCAAACTGCCAATCAGTTCAAAAGATATTATATAGAATATAAAAATGGCAAATTCAACTATTGTTGAGGTTCATAATTGATCTTGTCTTCAATTTTGAAGCAGTAAATCTATTGAACAATTTAAATTGGCTTATTTAAAATAAAACAGAACAAAGTTTAAAGCTCCATTATTTTTTAGAATTGGTTTAAAAACGTCAATAATTTGATAGAACAAGGACAAGGTTCAGAAGTTGTCTATTTCTTTAATGTGACATTACGTAATGGCTAGCAGGCTGTCAGTGTCATAGTAGAAATTTTATTAATTTCCGATAAAATTATACAATGGCTGTCTCAGGTCGAATTCTTCCTTGGTTTAAAGGTAAGTTAACATATACTTTCATATTTTATCCTTATGTATTTCTCCATCTTATCATTACAAACACCAAAGTTTTATCATACTATTCTTTTACATGATAATAACCTTGTCATACTGCCATAGACTTTTTGAAAGTCAATAATTAAAATTGTATTAAATGGTACCCATCATGTGATAATTCTCAATATGTATGGATCTATTAGTATCCTAGCTTTGTACAATGTCAGATCAATTAAACGCTAATTTCACTGAGACCTTCATCTATAAATAATTGATGTCTACAGTCATAATTTTTAAACACTGTACCTAATGAAGTAAAACGAACGTCCAGAAATTGACAAAAAAATCAATTATTACGCTTTAATCAATTTAAAAATGAACATGCAAGGTCCCAAGCATGTGTTTGTAACTTAATTCATTTAAATATATAAAAAAGGAAAGAAATCACTATTTTTTGTAACTAATTTTTAAATATGTACTATAACAATTTTCAACAGCATGCAGCAGTGTTTCTAAAAACTTAACTGAACTTTGATCTTTGTAGTTACAAACAATACTCCTTATCACAAATGTTTTGTTATTGCAAACTAATAACAAAGACATGCAAGAATATACAAAATTACATAATTTTTTATAGCTACGTCACTTCATCTATTACAGACATTATTCACCATAGAAAGCTACATTATCGCAAACATAGACTATATTATTTATTAGTATATATAAAAAGTTTATTTTTAATTCCTCATTGACATAGTTGCAGACAACTGCCAGTATTAAAATAGCAATTTTTAAGTTTTTTGTACTGAAAAACTTTTTTGCTGTATTTATTATGTATTTCTACTAATTTGACCACAGATGGCCTGAGACTCACCAGTGTGAGATACTCATCATGCGGAAGTGGTGGTAAGCCATATGAACAAACACGTAAAAATCTCATGCTAACCAAAGAGACCAGAGTCATTGTTCAAGGTTTCACCGGTAAACAGGGCACATTCCACAGCCAGCAAGCTTTGGACTATGGAACAAATATTGTTGGAGGTGTGTCTCCTAAGAAAGCGGGAACCGAGCATCTCGGGAAACCTGTATTTGCCTCCGTAAAAGAGGCCATGGAGAAGACCCAAGCTCAAGCCTCAGTGCTTTATGTGCCACCGCCAGCTGCAGCAGCAGCTATACTTGAAGCTATTGCTGCGGAAGTTCCTCTTATCGTCTGCATTACGGAAGGTGTTCCCCAACATGTAAGTATATTGAATTTTTCATTTAATTTATCTCTTAACTGCTATTCCTTAAGATTCATTTTTCACTATACAATTTCCAATCTTAATAAGTTTCTGTTCATATATGTGGACTTTTATCTCCATTGTAATGGAATTAAGATTCTAAATAAATTTACAAGTTTTCCCCCATATTAATGTAAATTTATGTGTGTTTCTTAACAAAGCAATAAAGAGTTGAGTTCAATTCATCTATAAATCAGTAATGTAGATTTTCTTGTTGTGTAACTACCATACTTTACCTTCTTCATATTGCAACATCACTTTTCAAAATAATTTACAATAAAATTGTAGTAAGGGTTGATTTATTATGTTTTTAACATGTACACACAGGCTATATATGGTTTAACAATATCAACTAAAATTTAGTAAATTGTTATTAATAATATTGAAAAGCACTGGCTTAATGAATTGTGTTGAGAGAGATGTTTAATAAAGAAGAGACATTACCAAGAGACAGGGTTGCCAATTCATTTTAAGAAATGTTGTCATATAAAAATTACACTTATACTTTTAGAATTTGCAATTCTACTATCAAGTTTCGTGGTTAATGCAACTATTATATAATTTTCCAGGACATGGTCCGTGTGAAGCATGCCCTTCTGCGGCAAAACAAGTCCCGGCTGGTTGGGCCTAACTGCCCAGGCATCATTGCTCCAGAGAAGTGTAAGATCGGCATCATGCCCGCCGCGGTGCACAAAGCTGGTTGTATCGGAGTGGTATCTCGTTCTGGTACTCTTACGTATGAAGCCTGCCATCAAACTACTGTTGTAAGTGCTTTGAGTGTATAAGAATTATTTTTTTCTGCTGATCACATTTTTTAACTGACTTCAAAGAGGTGGAGGTTCTCAATTCAATGATTTGTTTTGTTTTGTTTTGTAATTGTACAATTATTACTCTGAGGTTTATGATCCTATTTTCGTTTCTTTATTTGTTGGCGGAAAATGTTGCATTCAAGTCCAACTTTTATTTTTTTTTAAAACTATCACATAGTTTTACAGTTTATGTTAAAAAAGCATACTAAAGATATTTTTTGCCTTAAAGTAGGATTCCTTTTAAATTATCATGTCAAATTTCAGACTGGCCTCGGACAGACCCTGTGCGTCGGTATTGGTGGTGACCCCTTCAATGGAACAGACTTCATTGATTGCTTGGAGGTGTTCCTCAAGGACCCACAGACGAAAGGAATTATTCTGATCGGTGAGATCGGTGGCCAAGCTGAAGAATTGGCTTCGGAATATCTTACCCAACATAACACTGTAAGTTAATGTTTTTATGATGAAAGATTGTATTTGTGTGTGTAATAACTCAATAACTACAGGACTGATTTAAAAATTCTATAGTTATTATATTGCAATTGCAAAATACTGAGTAACAAAATGTTTGCTGGACAATTTAGGAGCAAAGCAAGGATATATAGTTGTAATAATTTTAAAAGCACTGTTAAGCAGAAAGGTTCCTTATAATTTTGTTAGTTATTTGACTAGGATCTTTGTTGAATTTATTTCTCAATTAATGTTCTTCTTTTTAGCCGAAAAAGGTAATGGAACAAGATAATGCAAAGAGGTTTCATTATTCTTATCACAATCTCAGTGTGGTATTTGCAGTGATTTTATCAGATTTACTTTTGAAGTTTGTTTTTTATCATTTTTAAAGTACTTTGAATTGATTCATTGCAGTTCATCTGTAAATTATACGTAGGAACGTGTTATTTAACTAATTCTGAGGGCCTGTCCCACCACTGGCCGATAGAGGGTCAGATATTTTAAAAATGAACTGTCAGATAAGAGAACAAAATCTGATATTTCCATCAAATATTTGATACATTGGATTGTTACTTGACAATTTACTATTTGGTAGGACAGACCCTAAGTGTCATTCAGATAGAATGGTAGTTTATAAGTGAATTATCTAGTTTATGCGTGATTTTTCACTGTACATGTACTTTGGAATTGCATTTATATGACTTCAGAAATCGGTGTGTCAGTGAATTTATCAGTTTATACGCCACTAGCATTAATTTAATCATCAATGTTCACACATATACTAATAATTTAATTAGTGTATAGTTAACTGTTACTTGGTAATTTGATTACTTAACACAATAAATGCTGCTACAATTTTCACATACCAAACTCTCGGGGAATGTTTAAATACAAAATTGTAGTGGTGGAAATGTGTTAAACAGTCCTTAAGTGTACATTTGCAGTAAATCGACACTAAAGGGTTTCTTAAGAGACCTTTGATTATTGGATTAAAAGTGATGTTGTGTTGCAGGGTCAAAAAGCTAAGCCTGTGGTATCCTTTATTGCTGGTCTGACCGCACCGCCCGGCAGACGTATGGGACACGCCGGTGCCATTATTTCCGGTGGCAAAGGTGGTGCCATGGATAAAATAAAGGCACTCGAAAAGGCCAATGTGATCGTAACCCGTTCCCCAGCCAAGATGGGAGTCGAATTACTGAAGGAGATGAAACGATTGGAAATTGTCTAAATTCTTAGATTTTTATCTATCTGTTCATTTTGTATAGATTTTTTTTTTAGTAATTATATCGACATTATTTATTTTGAATTGTTGTTTCAGTCAGATTTTATTTTCTCGATCGTGAAAACTGTTGTACCAGTGTCTATTCCGCCCCGATATACTCTTTTTTACTTGTTTTGTTTAAGCAAGTTTTTATTACCTCATTATGGAATTAATTCACTAAATTGTTAGAAGAGCACTCCGAGTTGATGTGTCTATTGTTATAACTTGTTAAGTATCAAACTGTTGCGGTTTTGATAAATATACGCTGACTGCTTCTAAGTGATTTGTGGCTGATATAATCTGTATGTAGTTAAATGTGCAATTTATTCCTATGAAGACAATTATTAAAACGAATACTACAATAAATGTCAGTATAAATATTCAAAGCATTTTTTCTTCCATCAATTATGAATCGATTCGATACATTTTTGGGGATTAACCACTTATATTATTTACCTTAAATAAAGTATGAACATTAATAAGATGTTTCGTGAAGCAGAGAAAATTTAACCCATTATTAAGGAAATTGCGCGAACAAGTGGACACGAAATTTTAGTTAAAGGTAATGCGGAAAAATAGGCGACCACTATTTTCTTGGGTGTTGCCAAGAGCGAGGGAGGCAGTTGCCCCCTTCCTAGAGAATCTGAAAATGATATAAATAATTAAAATAAAACGATTTGTTTACATTTTTTATAAAGTGAAAGTATGAAAAACACGTCATATGAGGCACTTAAGAACAATACGGGTAACATCTTCAAGATATCAACAAAATTCCGATAAATATTTTGTCAGCGTTCCTGACAACTTGAAACCAAAAATAATCACTTAAAACAATAATAATACCACTACTATACGCTTCAAAGTAACATGAATTCTTAAAGTTAAGTATAATGGAAATTAATGTTTTATTTAGATAATTTAAGTCATCATGGGTTACCACAGACAGTACAACTGAAGCAAAATACACTATTCCAATAGTCCTATTTTTTAGAATCATACATTTGCTAGGAATGTTACACAACTTATATAAGATATGTTTGATATCTTAAGTAAATTGGCACTGCTGAAAAATCCTACCATAAAACGTTTCTATCTATCTTGCATGTAATAAAACTAGTATGAACCCAGTCACAAAATAAACACTTAACATAACAATGGTCAAATGACCTTATTCTAGAAATAGTAAGAAAATCTTTAAAAGAACTTATAACACTAAAAACCTAAAGATTCAAATCTAGTAATACTTTATAACTGAAGTACAGTCAGCTGTTTAAACATGTATACATTTACATAACTTTAAAAACCTGTATATTTACTTATCCATCAATAATATCGCGAAGTCATCTATTGATGAGTAGCGGAATTCATATCCAAATAATCAAGCTGTTTCTAGTATGTTCGGTCGCAGCAGCAAAAATGAGGTTCGCGAAAAGATGTCTGGAATATTCGAAACGGCATCGAGAATGTTCCATTATGAAATGTATGTAAATCGGACTATCGAGAAAGTTCTGGAATAAAAGAACAAATGAATAAAGAAAAGAAAATCGAAATTCGGGGTGTATAACAAATTTAGCTTCGTAAATAAATACATTTTTATGAAGCTGACTGTACCAATAACAATCACAGACATCATTTGAGATAATCGCGGTGGGAATTGATTTTACACATTTGTTTGTAGACTAAAATGTAGTATAAAATGTTTAAACTAAATTTGACATTTTTTACTTATAATGTAAAGCAGGAAATTGTTTTTTTATTATCTAGAAATAATTAAACAGACTATTGATCTTTGAAACATTACTCTACAGTATTAATTTTTAATCATGTTTAAAAATACTTGAAATAAGCTGCATATAGTATATCCATGCACAATTAGAGAGTAATTAATATCTATTGTATGAATCTCTATGACCATAAGATCCTCTGCCACGTGAGCCTCTGTGGCCACGTCCTCCACGGTCCTCACCGGCTCTACGTAACTTCATAGCGTCAAATCGTTTTGCCATCATTTCCAATTCATCAGGCACTTCTTGATTTGCTTCCTCCAATATTTTGATAAGTTCTTTAGCATGTGACCAATCACTTCTTGTTACAAATGTTATAGATGTACCAACTTTTCCTGCTCTACCAGTCCTACCAACACGGTGCACATAATCTTCAATATGTCGAGGAAAATCGAAGTTTATAACATGTGTCAAGTCTTGTATATCAATACCTCTGGACGCAACGTCAGTGGCTATTAAAATATTAACAGAACCATCCTCCATTTCCTCTAATGCCGCTTCCCTGTCACTTTGATCTCGATCACCATGTAAAGACTGACATTCTATACCCTTTACACTTAATTCCGTGCTAATATGAGATGCTGTAGCTTTTTTGCCACAAAATACAATAACCTTTTCATTTGGAGCCATATTAGAGATGAATGTCATTAAAATACTTTCTTTATCTTCATCTTCGACAAACATTATCTTCTGAGTGACAGTATGGACCGCAGCAAGATCTAATGATCCTACATTGACTTGTATGGGATCATTCATGTAAGATTCAGCGAGACGTCTCACACCAGGCGGCCATGTTGCTGACGTCATCACGGTTTGGCGATCCGGTCGCACATCAAACAACGACTTACGTATCTGAGGCTCAAAACCCATATCTAACATTCTATCAGCTTCATCTAAAACAATGTAAGAAAAATTGATAATATTTAAATGACCTGCCAGAATTAAATCATTGAGTCGACCAGGAGTAGCTATCACTATATCCACACCCTTAGACACAACCTTTATTTGTTCTCTACGGTCTCCTCCACCATATACACATACAGATTTCACATTTTTGTAATGGTACTTAGATACTTCTTTATGTATTTGTAGGGCCAGCTCTCTTGTTGGTGCTAAAACAAGCACCGTAGGGCCTTCTCTCTCTTCTCTCGGTACAACCTGATTTTCGATATGAATCAAAGCTGGTAACAAGAAAGCTAGTGTTTTTCCAGTACCGGTTTGAGCAATTCCTATCATATCATCTCCTCTTAAAAGTATTGGCCATGCCTGACTTTGGATTGGTGAAGGTTTTTTGAAGCCTTGTTTATATATTTCAGCTAAAATCTCTGGGTAGTCCTTAAAAGCATGTTCAAATGTTAATACTGGGTTAGGAATGGGTTTCAAATCGGTCCTATCTTCAAAAGTTCTCTTCACTTGAATATCAAAATTAGCGTGTCGCCATTTTGCAACTTGTTTCGGTGACATATTAGCAACTTCTGGGTCTTCTTTGTAAAAATTCTTGACAATAGCTGGCAATTTAGCCCATTTCTCTTTTTGTGCCTGGTCATAAGAAGCATTCAGTTTATTCCAATCTAAAACTTCAACCCCATGTTCATTTATCATTGTAAATGTTTTTGATTTTGTCCCATTTTCTGATGCTGATGCTGCCTGACTACCAGATGCTTCATTACAATTTTCCTCTGATTGTCTCCAATTTGACCTTTCCCGTTGTCTACCACGTGTCCCGCGTCTGTTTTGAGGACGTGAATGTTGAGATTGATGACCATAAGCATTTGAACCATCGCGATTGATTTCTCGAGTTCTGTTAAAATCATTTTGTTGATATCTACCTCTAGTTCCACGAGATCTGTAGTGCTGAGTGCGCGGATTTTGTGGAGCAGGCATCTGCAAAGTCACCGGCTCTTCTTGCCATTCATCTTCTATCACGTATGCCATTTTATTCTATGTTTAGAGGGTAAAATTTATTAACCTGTAACATAATAAATTATTTTTTAACATATGACTAGTCTCCAGCAATCAGCATCCAACTTTAAGAGTACTTATTGCGAAAAATTTATTTGTTTACTTCAATGTTGAAAACTTTACCTTCTAACGTGTTCGGTACTCGAATCGTAAGCAAATATAAACCAAACAGGGTGCTTCTAATTTTTACACAATACTTTGCGTTTATTTAATATTTTACTTTGTGTGGTAAGCGTATGAAAGTAAAAGCATTAATAACGAATTATAAACACATATTTGGGCATTACAAAAATCGCAATTTCCGTTTAAATTTGACACTTTGCCACAGGCCACTGACACAGAGGCTCTGAAACGACTGAAACCACAGAGTACTTTGTAACATATTGACTGAAACTATAAACTGATAGTTTGTCACAGAGTCCTGTCCTGAACCGAGATTGCTTAGCAGTTGGTTGCAAGTGAGAATTTTAATTTCTGGTTAAATCCCGCTGTTTCGATTAAACCATAGATATATTTACACAGGGCAGTGGATTTAACCGATCATAAAGAATTATAGTAATATATTACCACCTCAAAGTTTAAAGAAAAAAAACATATATCTGCGATTTTTTTATCATTAATCAATTTTAATTATTCCTAATTTAAACGAAATAACTAGTGCTCTAAAAGACTAAGAAGCTCTAGAAATTAATGACCTGTGATATCAACAACATATATTTATAATCTGCCAACCAAGGAAAAATATATAATCTGGTAACAAAAGATATATCGCCAACTTTACGAATTTCCCGTTTTCGGAGGAGTTTTTCAAAATGTCCATTTCCCTACTAGTCTGATGAAAGGCATTTTCACTGCAAAAAAAAATAATATAAGTTATGAATTTTATTAAAAATGCGGTCTCCTCTACAAAGAATTTCTTCTTTATTGTTTTTCAATGAACTTTGTAACAATTTTATAGCATATGTGTCACTCTAAAAGATCACATAATGATTTTTGCTTCGTAGTTATAGTGAATAATTTTTGTGGAATAACTAAAACCTGATCATAGTTGGGGAGTTTGAAACTAATTGCTGACAACACTTTAAACGAAACGTCTAACTCTAATACTACAAATCTACAACAAAAGTGACAAAAGATAGAAAAACTGCTAACTTCATTCATAGTATAGCATAGTAAGGTCAAGAAATATTGCATTGAAATTGCTATTGAACGCAAGAGATTTTTATCCAAGATAAGATTAAGCGAATCTCTAATAGCTCTTGAACAGTTTACATTAAAATGTTTTGAATACAAATTATGGAGGTGTGGTCAAGATGATACTAGACAATAACTTGCCGCCTTTGAAGCTAAATTGAAATTGTCAATAATTACAATTATTTTCTAATAGTGAATTACTGCCGATGAGTCTTTAACACAGTATGCGGGTTTCGGAAGAAAAGTTTTAAAAAAAATCATTGTTTATCGCGACTTTTCAATAATCTCCAAAAATGAGCAATTGGGCGCGACGAATGCACCGGCGAGCTGCTACATTGAGTAACGTAGTCACGTCTTGCGGACATCCTAATTCCCTCCCATATCCAAGACGTTTGGAAAAAGTTAAATTCGGTGTACCCCTTCACGAAGTCTGCAAAGATGATATACCGGGTCCTTTGCTTGTTAGTATGAAAACTTCAGTAATTTATGTATTTCTGTATTGATCGAGTGTTTAAGTGGATTGTGTTGTGTTCAGGTGCTGATTTTAAAGTTAAACAAAGAGGCACCGTTACGTCGTGATGTTTTTCGCGCTCCCGGCCATCAAGGTGCTATGAAAAAGTTGATACACTTTTTACAGACTGGCCGGCTTGTTAATGTGGATAATTACTCCGTGTATACTATCGCAAGTGTTCTAAAAAAATTTCTCAGGTATGTTTTGTTAATTAGACATTTTATATTGGATTTTCCACTTGTAACCTCGCTACAATTGTCAATCTGTGTATAAGATGATCAGTGCAGTAATGGTATCAATATTACTATTGAAATTTTATCGAAATATTAAGGAGAAATATTGAGGTGTTTAAATGAGTCATAGCTGCCAGTAGGGGGAATATCTCCCTACCTAGAGAATCAAAAATGTAGAATCTAATATTATAAGTTCAAAAGTTTAGATGGATAGATGTTGGCATATGTGTGGAGGATAGTCTGGAAGGACATATAGGCTACCTTTTTAATTCCACCCAGATGGAGTCACAAGCGAAAGCTAGTAGATATATACCACAAAATGTATTCAATTTTGATAGGTACCTTAGAAACTACACTCAGTTTTATTACTACTATGGATCACATGTTTATAAGCATCTTTTAAATAAAAAAAAAAACATTTTTACTATTAGCTTCCTCTGCCTCAAAGGCTGATGATCCCCATGTGTGCATTATAAGAATATTGTTACAATAAACATTTATTTTCAGGAAGATCCCAGGCGGGGTGTTTGGTCGTGATGGTGAAATGCATCTATTCGCTGCAGTGGAACTACCATCGGAACAACAAGTTGGTGCAATTCGTGGGTAAGCTCCTATCTATACTAGTTTAAGCCTGCAATAGTGTCTGTACAAAATTAAAATACTTGCTAGGTAACCTAAGTGTTCTACATCTGTACTAAAAATTATCCAGGTCTGTTTTTGAGTTATGTGATTACAAACATCCATACATCATACTTCATACTAATATTATAAATGCGAAAGTTAGGATGGATGGATAGTTGTTTGTTACAGTTTGTAGCCTAAATAACTGAATGGATTTTGATGAAATGTGGTATAGATGTAGAGGATAGCCTGGAAGAATACATAGGCTACTCACTTTTGTTTTTTTTAAACCCACGCGGACAGAGTCGCGAGCGAAACCTAGTCCTTTCATATTTATATTAGACTAAAATACAAAGTATAAATTAGTGTCATTTAAAAACTGAATAGCCTATGCATTATTTCATACAATAATCCATACACACATTCTAGATTGAAGTAATAAACAACCATACATACAACATTTTTATGCTTAGTAAAATTTGTAACTGTTAATTTATTAAGTACCAGTACAGTAGAACCTCGGTAACTCAAACCTTGGTAACTTAAAAACCTCTATAACTTCAAAAAAATAATATGTTCCCTTCCCATCAAAACCCAAAACATCTACAACTAAGACCCTTGCTAACTTAAAGCCTCTATAACTTAAAATATTTTGTGTTTCCCTTGGACTTCCACTTATCGAGATTCTACTATACTTGGGAATAAATTGCAATTTGTTGTCAACATTTGTAGTGGACCCCTATTCAGACATCAATTCATTAAAGAGGGGAGAGATGAGGAAATTTATATCAACCATTGCAGACTTTTTATTGCATGACTGTAGTGTGTTTACTTAATTTTTTATGTGTCTGCTTGAATTCTGAAGTTATGAGAGTTCAGATTCGTTTTTTTAATGTCTTAGTTGCCTAAGATTGAATTCACAGATTATACTAAAGATGTTTAGATATCAGATTTTTGTATTATATTTCAAGTACATAGAATGGAGGTCTTTGCTTATTACATTAACCAATATTATCCAATGTAATTATATTAACAACTATAAATTTAACTAGCTGTTCCCGTGTGAATGTCAAAATGACATGACATTACAAACCTTGGCAATCTTGCTTCCTTGATGTTGGCAGCAACTTATGGTCTCTTTCCCACATTAGGGTTTTTATCCAAAACATTTACCCCCTAAGTTTAATGGCGTGATAATATATAGTCTAAAGCGTGACGTAAGTGTAGGGCTCTTCATTAAAGAAAAAATCATTCAAAAATATGCTGTAATTGCTGACATCTTAGGCAACAAAGAAGTGTGGGTTTACGCTTTATTATAATAGTATAGATTAACCATGTCCCACATAGTCTAATTTTCACTAAAGCTACTTAATAATGTAGAAATCTTATATGATTCCAATTTAAATAATCGAAAGTCAATAAACTTCCGGTTAACATATTCTTGTAATTATTTTATGATGTAAACAAGCAATTATGTTTTAATATAACATAATAAACATTCTCATAAACAATGTTAGATGATTCTTATGTTAACGTCTCTGCCAATAAAAGATGACAACAACTTTTTTAATTAAATCAGGATAAAAAAAACGAAATTAATTTATACTTCTACAAAAACGTTTTTTTATCTATCTGTTTTTTATATTAAAAAGTAAATAACGAAATGTTTTAAAGCTGTTTCAGTAATAATAACTAAATTGTTTAAAAACATATTACATTACTTAACTGTTAGTAATCTGTATAAAAGACCATACTTCTCGTATTCTTCGGAAATGCAGATGAAAATATGTTTTTCGTAGATGTAATAAATTAAAAGGAAAATCCTGGTTTTAGCATATCCGACAAAGTAATAAAGCATGGTATTCCTAGTGATGATTCAAGTCATTATAGGAATTAATTGGCATATTAACAGCTAGCCCGATGCAGAAAGTGTTCCGATGTAACCGCCTTACGCAAGTATTCTTCGTTAACCAGGTTAATACGGTATTCTTTAATTATAACAGAGCGATAAAATTTCTTAATATTGAAGCTCCTATATCTATACTCATATTGTAAAGGGAAAGATTCGTATTTTTGTATGTATTGAAATAACTTAAATACTATATAGATTACTAAAATTCTTTCACGATTAAAAAGCTACGCCTATGCTAAGTTTATCAGTGAGTAATATAGGCTATATTTTTAATTTAACGCGGGCGAAGACACGAGCAAAGGCTAGTGTTAAGATAAAATAATTTTTGACATGGGTGAGCAATACTTTTCGTTTTTATTTGTACAACCGATTTTGTATTGCTTTTGTGGGTTCATGTAATATTTTTTATTACTAGTGTTAGACTGGGTTAAAATTATCTGTTTATTCATGTTAATTTCCATTTTTTGTAAAATCTTTACTAGTCAATGTCCTTTAGTTCAACCGCGTTAAATGAATTCGCAGTGCTATTTTAGGTTTTTAAGCATAACAGATTGGCTAAGGTGGTACCGTCTAAAATGCATTTCGGTTGCTTAATATTGTCTTGAAAATAAGAAAGATTCTCGTAGTTTTTGAGATCGATTTTTAATATCCATACCCCTCTTAGGGTCGGTGCGAAGTTTTTGTCCTCCACATAACTCATCACATAATCATCCGTCATCTGAGTCATCACTCCCTTCTTGATCATGTTACCTTTCACGCAATACATCCATCTCTTTCTAAGTCTACCTCTACCGGTGTACCTCCACATAACTAACGTCCTTCATGTTACATGCGATTCATCCCTCGCCATATCATGCCCATATCATGCTAACCTAATATCGATACTAGGATCTTCTTTATTAAAACAGATATAATATCGTATAACATCTCGATGTACAGATTAGGTCGTCACATCCGCCGCGACGCGTTACGGCCACGAACAATGGCGAGTTTATCGATAGAATTTCGATGCCGCAACATCGTTACGCTTGCATGCGCACCGCTTATCGATAATTCATACGATACATCACTATAATTACACGGATTGACGTAATTACACAAGCCAATGTACCCAACCTTGTTCCGTATAACGTTTTGTAATGCGTTGCGTTGTGATTTAATTTGGTAGGTTTTTTTCTTATAGAAAACTGTTTTTTTTTCTTTTATGCTTATGATTTAAATTAATTTAAATTTTATAAAGAGGAAATATTTGTGTTTTTGTATGTATTAAAATAACTCAAAAACTGGTCCAATTTCTAAAATCACCATTAAAAAGCTAAGTTAACACACGCTATTTTTTATTATTTTTTTTAATTTTGCGTGGATAAGGTTGGGAGCAACAGTTTATAATAATAAAGGTATCTAGTTCTGTTGCAATTTGGTTAAAAAAGGGTTATCGTCAATGAAAGGTTAAACGTTTGAACTGCCCTTTGGTAACCGAAATTTAAACTAATAACACTGATAGGTTCTGTAATAAAGTAACCTGTAGTTTATCGTATTCTACAACTGACACAATTTCGATAACGGACAAATGTAACTTAAAGTTAACGGTAGCTTAATTTTTTTATGATAACAATACCGTTTTTTATAACAGTGCAAACGAATATTTATTTATGTTACTCTCGGATAGTTTGATAAAAAAATTGTCCATGTATACTGTTGTAAAAGCGAAATGTTTCTTATAGTACAAATATTAACAAAAACTAATATTATGAAGAGGAAAGATTTGTATTTTGGTATGTATTAACAGAACTCTAACTATAGGGCCAATTTTAAAAATTCTTTTACCGTAAGAAAGGTAATTTATCTGTGAGTAACAAAGAATATATTTTTGAAATTCACGCAGACGACGTCGTGAACACCTAGTGTAATAATAAAAAATGAACTCAGATTTTTTTTAAAGTTATATTTAGGTCTTTAAATTACATTTCTATGTTACATTAATGAAATAAACCTGTCGAAGGGACCATAACATTTTAGTTACATCCTCTGTTACGTCATCCATTATAATTGTTTGTTTTAACATTTAATGGGCGCCGGGGTCAACGACCTGTTTGTGTTTACAATAAACGGCGGCCAGTAATTGGGCCGTTCCCACATTGCCCAATGGTGATTCTCTTTGTCACAGGACAATTACACACTTTAAATATATTGTCATGTTATTTTTACTGCAGACTTGTCAAAAAATATGCTTTTAATAGGTAAAACGAAAAGAGGAAAGTTTTTTATTTTTTATTTTTTATGAATGAACTCAAAAACTACTGGACCGACGTAAAAATTCTTATCATTATAAAGCTGTACTATCATTTGTAATGATTTCCATATTTTTTTAAATTTGTTTTTACAGAGAGTCTCATCCTGTGAACTTTCTATTTCTTTGTATATTTATAAAAATATACATTAGTTATTATAGCTTAACATTAGGAACATTCTTACTTTTATTGGACTCTAGCTGTCTGCGTGATATTAAAAATTAATAAAAGATAGCCTAAGTTACTGAGCGAAAACATAGCTTTTTAGTATTGAAAGAATTTCTGAAATCTGCCCAGTAATTTTTAGTTATTTCAATACATTCAAGAATACCAATCTTTCCTCTTTATAATATTTGTATAGACTAGCTGTTCCCACGAGACGTCATTTGCATAAAATTATAATTTCATTTTATTGTTCACATCTGTGAAATTATCAATTGCAAATGTCAATATGACATGACATGATGTCAAACTATGGCAACCTTCCTTCCTTATGGTCTCTTTCCCACATTAGGGTTTTTATCCAAAATATTTACCCCTAAGTTTAACGGCGTGAAAATATATAGCCTAAGCGACCGTTCGCACGGGCAGACTTTGTACGCCGCGGTAAAGTTCAAGGTCAGCAGACTTTTTACGCCTACGAGAT
>NW_013525513.1:2710513-2783211 GCF_000836215.1 Papilio polytes
GCTTCATACAATCCCATACGTTCTATTTTGACACATAGTTACCGCCTAGCGTTTTCGCGTCCGTGCGAACGCTCGCTAAAGCGTGACGTAAGTGTAGGGCTTTTTACTAAAAAAATTATTTGAAAATATGCTGTGATTGCTGACATCTTAGGCAACAAAGAAGTGTGTGTTTACGCTTTATTATAATAGTATAGAGTATAGATAATTGGATATTCATATTTTATAATACACTTTGTCCGCAGATTGCTGTTGTCTCTTCCAGTGTGCACGCAGAGATTGCTCGTGCTACTTTTCGGCACATTCCGGGTGATGGCCTCAAATGCCGATAAAGCAGGTGAGTTTTTATTTAGCGAAAAATCTGCGCACACGCATCGTAAACGTACAGAATTATTAGGCAGCAATTCCACTGCCGTGGCATGTCAACTAAGAGCAGAAGCTTCGATTGAAAGCTAAAGTAATACGTATACAAGCGTTTAGTGTAGTTTTCTCATCCCTTATCGTGGCAAGATTGCTTTTGTAAAGAAAAGCAAGAAAAAATATATAAATAGCTTCTTCGGGCTATAAAAAACATGAACTATACAAAATGAACATTAAAAGATTAATTATGACTACTTACTATACCTATATTTAGTGAAATAACGTCTCTGAGTCCGAAGATAATTATTAATAATAAATTCAGTTCAGTTGGTGGTCTTATACCCTTGTTCCACATACCTTTGCCTAGCGACAGGTGTCTCGTATATATCATTTGATTGATATGTTTCATATTAGGTTTTTTATTACATTCCAAAGTCATATTGAGGATGTATGACATTGAGTTTGTCTGTTGTGGTCGATATAATTAGTATTTCTCAGTTAAATTGGAACATTTACTGGTTAGTATTGTAACAAGAACGTAACTTAGGAGTAGACCGGTAGAGGTAGACCTAGAAAGAGATGGATGGATTGCCGGAAAGATGACCAAGAAGGGAGTGATAACTGAGATGATGGATAGAGTTATTTTGAGGATGAAAACCTGTTGCTCCGACCCTACGGGAATAGGATAATGGGGGAGGGGAAGATGATGATAATGATTGGTATTTTTCCTCAATGGTTCAGAACTCATACTGAACCTGTTTTGCAACCTAGGGGCACGATAGTGCCTCCGCCCATCATCCACTTGCCCTTAACCCTTACTGAGGGTCGGCACAGTATGTGCTGCTCTTCCATACATCTCTATCAGCCGTCATATCTGAATACACTCCTTTCTTAAGCATGTCCTCTTTCTCACAATCCATCCATACTTTCTTCGGTCTTCCTCTTCCTTTGTAGCCATAGTGCCCCAGCCTTAATTAACAGCTGTTTTAGTAACTCCGTTAAGGTGAATAGTCGCGATAGATTTCAACGCTGTCGAAGTGATTTTTCGCAATTTTTTCCGCGACCTCGGCACAAATTTAATTTGGCCGCAATCCCGTGAGAGATTAGATTCCAAGAATTAACAAATATATCTATGGAATTTTTTTGTGTTCTTATTTGCGGAGATTCTCTAAGTATTCCCATGAAGAATTACAATTTGGACCAGTCATACTTCATACTAATATTATAAATACGAAAGTTTAGATAGATAGATGGATGTTTGTTAGACTTTGTAGCCTATACGGCTGAAACGAATACGGTGAAATTTGGTGCGGATGTAGAGGCTAGTCTGGAAGAACACATAGGCTACTCACTGTTTTTTTTTTAATTCCACGCAGAGGGAGTTGTGCGCGAAAGCTAGTACACAAATAATTTTATCTAAAACACCTTAAATATTTTTCCACTAACTAAAACTTAATATGTTGTCTATGTTCAGCAAAGTGAGGTTGCGTTGTTAAATATGATGATTTAAGATCGGTTAAAATTGTAACTTAAGCTAACATTACCTTGATGCTAAGATATCTATTGAAGACAATACTTTATTGAGGTATTTAAATACAAACTTATTAAGTAGGACCGCGGTGGCATTTTCACCTTGAAAAAAAAGATGTGATATTAATATTTATCTATTAGGATATCATATACGGCATAAACCGGAAAGTGTTAAGATTGAATGTGGACGGCTACAAAGGTAGAGGAAGACCGAAGAAAGTATGGATGGATTGTGTGAAAGAGGATATGCTTAAGAACGGAGATGATTCAGATATGACGGTTGATAGAGATGTATGGAAGAGCAGCAAATACTGTGCCGACCCTCCATAAGGGATAAGGGCAAGTGAATGATGATAGCATAGACGGCAATATATGACAAAAACTAATATATAAACATGACAGACTTCCTAATTCCTAAAAAATAGTTCCTCGTCATTTAACATGTCCGAATGTGCGATCGTAACGAACACAAAAATAATAATTACTGTTGTTAATTTCGCCAATTACATGCAATCGCGTGGGTGAGCGCACGCATCGCTAGCAATCAACTATATACAGTGTGTTTTTAATTTGTATAACAACCATATACACTAAATAACTGTTAACTATACCAATGTTATAAAGAGGAAAGATTTGTATTTTTGTATTCGATTCACGAAAAAACCACTGGGCCGATTTTAAAATTCTTTCACCGTTAAAAAGGCAATTTATCTGTGAGGAACATAGGCTAAATCTTACTTAATATTATTAAGAGGAAAGATTTTAGTATGTATTAAAAAAAAACTCAAAAATTACTCGGTCGATTTCAAAAATTCTTTTACCATTCAAAAACTACGGTATCGCTGAGTAACAGTTTATGTTTTTTACTATTTTTTTGAATTCTACGCAGATGAAGTCGCGAGCAACAGTAAGGTCTGTCGCACCAAATCGTAAATTATCTGATAAACAATCCAACGTGTAAAATATGTGATGGAAATATCGGTTTTTATTATCTTATTTGACAGTGACGTCATTTTTAAGCTGTTTGAGCCTCTTAGCCAGTAGTGGGCCCGGCCCTAAGTATTTTATAACTGACACTTTGATAACTAAGAAGTTCTTTTAAACATTTTGTTGTATATTGCTGTTCAATTTTTTTTGTAATATAAGGTGGCAAACGAATCCACCGAAATTGAAAGCGACCGCTGCACATAAACATTCGCAATTGCATATGCTTTGCCTACCCTTTATTGACGGAGGAGAAGACGCACATAAAGAAGACATTTACCCTTTCTATGCCTCTCCTCCACCGTCAAATCCACTTTACCTTCCCATCCTTTCCCCTTAAGAAAAGGGTGGAAAATGAAACGGACTAAAATTAGGTTTAATGTTACCTAAATATCAAGATTAAGCGCATTTTTGCCAAGTTTTTTATCAACTCTATTATAAAATTCCATCCAGAGTGAAATATCATTGTTAAAATTTGACCCTGTTATGTTATAGCTATGATTTTTGTTATAACATTATGGGTGGTCTTGTATTCGGTAGAATTGACAATGCGTTGTAGACAATCGACGTCGGCCGCGTAAGGTGATCGGTCGGAAACAGTCGGACAAAACAATTGAACTGCGACATCCTCCCGATCATATTTGGCGGGAACAATAACATTAGACATTAGGTCTATGGTTGACACAAACATTGATATACAAAACTATCGACTACTTTGGAAGGATAGACAGTTTTTTAGATTGTAATAATACTAGCTTTCTGCGGCTCCGCTCGCGTTTAATTAAAAAATAACAAAAGTGTGTAGCCTGTGTTCTTCCCGACTATCCTCTACGTCTACGCCAAATTTTATTGCGATCCGTTCAGCATTTTAGGCTACAAACTCTAACATTTCATAAATGTAGAGGATAGTTTGGAAGAACACATAGGCTACTCACTTTTGTTTTTTAATTCCATCCGGACGGAGTCTCGGGCGACAGCTAGTATCTTGTAATGTCCTCGAATGATACAAATAACTGTATTCCAAAAACAATTATCGTCGTGCACCATCGATACCGGACTTTACTCAAAATGGTTGCGACCTTTACCAGCCAGTTTGAAGCAGGCGCATCGACTATACTATATAAATTTTATATTGACTTGCGTTTCTGCTTTTTATTTTCATCATACTACTAGTTTTCGCCCGTGATCTCGTCCACGTGGAATTGTTAAATAAAAATACAAGTCTATGTGTTCTTCTATGCCGAATTTAAACGAGATGCGTACTGTTTAACCTACAAACTCTAACAAACATCCATTTTAATTTTAGCATTTATAATATTAGTAAGATAAGCATCACGCCTACTTACGATGGGTACAAGGTGATGGAATTTTTGTAGTCATTGTAAAAAAAAAAAGATTTTATAAATTTATTTGTTCTATTGAATTTAACTAAAAATATCTTACGTTGTTATAACGAGATGAATGACGTATTTACGTAACAAAGTACGCGAGCCATTCATAATACTATAAAGGTTTCTGTGACACCGACCTTCGCCTTGAAGTATGTAATTTTTTTTTTATAATATAAGGTGGCAAACGAGCAAGCGGCCATCCGAATCCACTGAAATAGAAAGCGACCGCTGCCCATAAACATCCGCAATTGCAGATGCGTTACCTACCCTTAATTGACGGAGGAGGAGACGCACATAAAGAGGATATTTCCCCTTCCTATGCATCTCCTCCACTGTCAAATCAGCTTCCCCTTCCCATCCTCTCTTTTAAGACGTTCGCTTCAGTCGCAAATACATTTTATAAGAAAATCATAGTGGCATTGAATGTGTTAATATTTAATATATATTTTAAGGTCTTTATGTCTGTTATAAAAGGAGTTGATATTTGTCACCAGGAACCGGTATGACGTCCGAGGCGTTGGGCGTGTCTGTTGCGCCGTCGTTCTTTCATTCCTGCGTGTCGGACGGAAAGACTGCCACTATGGAGGATGTGCAACGGTTCAAGGTCGGTTTCATTCAGTCATTCATTTAACGTATAGTGCGATTAACTTATCTGGCCCGGTAATGCGATATCGTGAAGTTCATTCGGAGAATCTGTAAAATAATAGGCATAAAAAGATACGTAAAACTAAATCTAAATAAGTATTCGTATCACTTTTTTTTATTTAGGTGGGCTAGCCTTTTCCTACCGGGTCGATTAAATTTGTCATACTACCAGTGACCAATTCAAATCATTCATTAATCTAACGTTACAAAATGTGTCATTCATTCATCGGTTACCCAACGATGTCACGTGAGACCAATCAAATGCCCGTGACGGTTTGCTCGACGAAGCGAGACTTCATTTAATGCCCGGGTTCGTAAACAGACAACGTTTACGTAAATGTAAATGTATATGTACATAGATATAGAGACATTTGCATTGTATGTGGTTAAATTAAAACAATTTTCAGTTTATTTTCTATACTAATATTATAAAGAGGAAAACTTTGTATTTTTGTATGTATTGAAACAACTCAAAAACCACTGGGCCGATTTTAAAAATTCTTTCACCATTAGAAAGGTCACTTTTCTGTGAGTAACATAGGCTATATTTTATTATTACTAATGTTCAGGAACTATTAATAAACAGCTTGTTAATAATATTATTATAAAGAAGATAGAATTGTATTTTAGTATGTATTGAAATAACTTAAGAACTACCGAGTCCATTTCAAAAATTCTTTCACCGTTATAAAGATACGTTATCGCTGAGTAACGTAGGCTATATTTTAATTGTATGTGGACGAAGTTGCAAGCAACAGCTAGTTAATAATAAAATCGTTCATCAATACTAAGTTCAATGTAAAATGGTGTACAAAACAACACAGTGAACACTAACTTCATTATTATGAGACTTAATTCATTTATATAAAAATATTCTAATTATTATAGTACTAAACTAGCTGTTGCTACCGACTTCGCCTTCGAGAAATTAAAAAGTAACATATGTTACTCACTGATGATGATGAAAGTATGTTTGAAATCGGCTCAGTAATTTTTGAGTTATTTCAATACGTTACAAATATACAAATCTTATCATACATCATACAAAATATTATAAATGCGAAAGTTTAGATGGATGGATGGATGAATGGATGGATGGATGGATGGATGTTTGTTAGCGTTTGTAGCCTAAACGGTTGAACGGATCTCCATGAAATTGTGCACAGGTTTAGAGCATAGTCGGGAAGAACATATAGGCTACTTTTTATCCCGGGAATAGTTACGGTTCCCGTGGGATTCCTTAATTTAGTTTTTTGATGTTTACTCGATCATTCTGCAACGGTTTCACATATCTTATTGAAATTTGGCACAGATATAAAACAAAGTCTGGAGTACACATGGGATAAGCTTCATCCTCGAGATATGTCCGGTTCCCGAGGGATACGTAGTTTTTTGTAATTTATATAGATCGTATGTTTTCTACCACGAGGACAACGTTGCGGGCAACAGCTCGTTTTTTATATTAGTATAGATTGTATTTTTTAAACAACATGAAGTAATGAATATATTGATTGCACAAAAGGAAATTATGCCTTATCAAGTAAATTGTAAGTTGCGTTATGCATTAGCAATAAAAACTGTAATCAGTCAGTAATACCGCCTTTATCTGATAGCGAACGTATTGCATTTAGTAAACAATACCTTCCTTGCATTAACAACTTGATATTAAGATAATATTAATGTTCTATGATAATACTTAGAAAAAAACATATATTCCGCTCCAATTTAAAACTGAAATATTCTCCATATACATTTTGTTTTCTTTAGTTATAACAACTAAAAGTTACCTATTTACTAATGTTATAAAGAGGAAAGATTTGTAGTTTTGCGTGTATTGAAATAATTCAAAACTACTGGGCCGATTTAAAAAAATCTTTCAAAAATGAATAGCTACGTTATCACTAAGAAATATAGAATTGTTAAAATTTTTATTTCCACGCGAAAGAAGACGCGGGAAACATTTAGTATTTAATAATCAAATCACTTTATCTTACCATTTTTTCAAAAGACCTGAAGTAATTTTTATATCATAATGGACGTCATCTATAGGACGTTTCTCTGTTTACTCAATTTAGTTGCTACAGTGCAAACCCACCTTTAGAATCTTACTAATATTGTAAATGTGAAAGTTTACATGGATGGATGGATGTTTGTTAGAGTTTGTAGCCTAAACCGCCGAACGGATCTCGATGATATTTGGCATAGTTGTAGTGTAGTCTGTAAGAACACATAGGCTACTTGCTTTTGTTTTAATCACACGCGGATGGAGTCGCAGGCGAAAGCTAGTGGGAAATATTTATACGACCTACTGCGAAAACTCATAAGAAATGCGTTGTTTTGTATTTACGGGAATCTAGTAATTAAAATATAATCCAGGTCAAGGCGGGGAAGACGGAAATCACGAAGGTCGAGTTTTTGTCACATTGAAAAGATTTGTCGATTGAAAAAAATAGATTTGTTAAAACTGATTGGTTTTTGTTTCTGAGTTTATAGTGATTTCCTTGATGTCAATAAGAAATAGCAGTTAATAACCTCTTTGTGTATTTTTGACCGACTTCCCAAAAGAAGGAGGTACTCAAGTCAACGTTTTTTTTTTACTTTTTGTCAATCTGATTTTTTAGTTAATGCAATCCCTTTGTAACCGTTAGCTAACGGAATTTATAATACACTAGCTGTTCCCTTGCGACTTCATCCGCATAAAATTATGAAAAACTTCTTATATTGTTTACATGTGTCAAATTACAATTGCAAATGTCAAAATGACAAACCATGGCAACCTCGCTTCCTTGATGTTGGCAGCAACTTATGGTCTCTTTCCCACATTAGTGTTTTTATCCAAAATATTTACCCTCTAAATTGAATGGCGTGAAAATATATAGCCTAAAGCGTGACGTAATTGCTGTAATTGCTGACATCTTAGGCAACAAAGAAGTGTGTTTACGCTTTATTATAATAGTATAGATAAAATGTTAAGGGATAAATATTCTAAAATCAGTCAATCAATATCTATTTCCTGGTTTGTTACAATCCGGTGAAATTCAGTCTCATGTATTGTAAACATTTTAGTATATAAATGTAAATTATAAATGTAAATAGCTTAAATTGTTCATATTGTCTTAAACATGCGGCTGAAGGCTGAAGTTAACGTAAGTATTGTGTTATGAAACGTTTTAGTATATGTAATATTAAATTATTGCTCTTGTTTAGCTTTATGTTGTATGTCAGATATCTTGGCGGCTCTGAACATAGTATGATTGGAAGTGCAGAATACATATTTGTAGGGCACTGTACATTGCGCCGATGTTTGAGCCGCCATGATCTTTGAAATGTTTTATACTTTTTTTTATTACACCTAATGATAGAGTATATACAGGATGTTCTTTGTTTCCTCTTTAATGAGTAAAATAAAAAAAAAAATAGATTTCATGTGTTTAATCCCACAATGATTTGTACGTTTTAAAGTGAAGTTTGTAACGAATTGAAGTAAAAAGCAAAGTACATGTAAGCTAAAGTAAGTAGTATGTTCTCTGCTTTGTTTGTTAGATAACGCATGGAATGCTTAGATCAAGATTGCATCATGTTACACTTTCTGTTAGTATTACACATGATAACTTTGACTCACAAATGTTTAATTAGTCATTGCCTTTACATCTAAATAACTATGTATAAAGTCATGAATTATTAATATATAGGAAGTAAATAAGGACATTGATTTTATAAAAATGTCTGCAAGGGTCACGTTGCAAAGATTTAGCTTGTATTTTCATTAGTGCTATTTCCACTGAACCGATGGCCGCGCGAGCTGCGTGGCTTCCCAAGTGGAAATAAAAGACTTCATGCACGGCTATTAGCTATGTGGTAATATCTCGTTTTTTGTTGTTCTACTAAGGAAAACTTATTTTTTTGTATGATCTACACTTAAATAGATTGCGATAAAATGTAAGAGTATATCAGCATTTATATATGTAATTTAAAATGCTTTAAAGGCCCAACGTTAGTAACTTTTCCTTCCCATTTTTTTATAAGAAAAGGATGGGAAGGGAACGTGGATTTGACGGTGGAGGCGCATAGGGAGGAGAAACACCCTATTTATATTCTCCTTCTCCGCTTAAGGGTGGGCAACGCATTCGCTATTGCGAATGTCTATGGGCAGCGGTCGCTTTGCCAGTTTGGCGGATTCAGGTGGCCGCTTGCTTTGCAACCTAATGATATAAAAAATGTGTTTATTGTCTTATAGGTGGCAACTCGCATCATGAGGCAGCTGATCGAGCAGTTCAGCGCTGGCGACCTTTTTGGTCGGGAAAACTATGAGTTTTACGCTCGTGTCACTGGTCGTATACTGCGCGTTAAAGATGAATGGATCTGCTCGTTCAGGGATCCCCCGCCGCCGAGACATCACCGGGATCAAGAGGCGTATGCACGTGAGTCGATCATTCATTCACTTATAACATAGGTTGCGAACCTTTGGATCAAAGTGCCTTTTTTGAAATGTTTAATGCGGTCTTATACGTGCCGTTAAATAATTTTGAGTGATTACGTCAATTACATGGTGGTAATGACATAGTGTTCGCTTTTGTCCTACTTCATACTTTTTCGTAGTGTTTTAATGATCATCGTCGTTCCCAAAATATTGTGTCGTGTGCCATTTATGGTAGCCAGTGGTTCGCTATCTCTGCCCTATGACGTTAGTAAGGCTTAAGAAACTTGTTAGTGAGAGCTTTGTGTATAAACTATGTTTTTATTCTCATTTTCAGGGCAATTGTCTCTGGAAGCGGAAAAAACATGGCTGCAATGTGAATGCGATCGTTGGGGCAACAAGTTCAATCTCGAAGGTATGGTCATTCACTTATTACCAGGGATGTTAAACCTTTTTGATAAATGTGTAGTTAAAATTATTGAAATCAAAATATTAAGAGTCAGTTCTACCAGATAACAATCCAACGTGTAAAATATATGATGGAAATATTGGATTTTGTTATCTCATCTAATAGTGACGTCATAATTAAGCTATCTGAGCATCTATCAGCCAGTGGTGGGACAGGCCCTAAAGCATATAAAAATACTAAACCATCATCTTAAATTACGAAAGAATTAATGGATATTTACTAATACATTGATAAAATGTTTATGATCCCTGAGTTTTGGAATAATAGTAGTAATAGTAAATAATGCGTACGTTTTCCGCAGGTCGTCCCAACAACTCCCGTTTATAATATTAAATAGTCAAGTAAATGTAAAAAAAAAATACTGTAAAATTAAATAAATCGGTGAGTTCCGGTTTTAATTTTTCAAATCATTAACACAATCATCGCGGTTAACCTGTAACGTCATGTTATATCCTGACCGGGGTTTTGGGTTTTCGGTAGCACGTAGCGTTGTAATTTGAACACTATTTGTACTAATATTAGAATACATTTTGTAACGGACCATCCGGTTAGGGGTTAATTCTGGTATAAGTCGAGTTTTTATACATAGTAATAGTAGGTAAATAATATAATGTATCCTTTTTAATAGGTATTTCATCAACAATATCTGAGACAAGTCTAAGTCAAAATGTGTAATTAATTGATTGTTCCTAGGGTTGTCAAAATTTCAAACATTTTCCTTTCATGTTGAATCAATTATTTTTAGGGCTGTCAAAACTGAGACTTTCATTTAGTTTAATTTTTTTTGTCAATTATAGACAATTTATTAGATCCGGTGGGGATAAGTCAAACTAATTTATGATATCTCACCAACGCCTTCCAGTTATTGTCACAAAAATTGTGGTATACAAGACTCTTTTTCTTTAATGCCATTTTCTATATCCATGGAGGTTTTAAATATTTTCAGACAATCAACCGATAGCTATCGGCCTAAATATCCTTTTTGGACCAATACTCTACTACTCGTTTCTGAGTACAAGCGTGTTTGTCCAGGGTTGTCGAAGTCGGAGGAGTGCCAGTCGATGCCGACGCTGGCGAGCGCGGGCGCGGCGGGCGCGGCGGGCGGCGCGCTCGGCCTCGGCATCATCCCCGAGCACAGTCTGCTCGACTCCTGCACGCGACTCTCTATATCGCTAGAGGAGAGCGTCTTCAAGGTAAGACTGCAGAGCTCGCTTTATCACACAACCACACAGAAGATAGGTGAAGTGGGAGCAATTCCGCGTTTTCCGTTTTGAAGCTTTGGATCTTTTCACCCTTTTTTGAGAGGAAAAGATGGAAATGAAAAGTGGATTTGATGGTGGAGACGCATAGAAAAGGGGAAATATACTCTTTATATGCGTCTCCATCGATTAAGTGCAGGCAACGTATCTGCAATTCCAGATGTCTGGGCAGCGGTCGCTTCGCCATTTCGGCGGATTCAGGTAGCCGCTGGATCGTTTGACAACTTACATTATAAAAAAAACTTAGATATCCCTCGCGACGTCGTGAACGTGAAATTAAAAAAAAACATACTAATGTTATTCAGCGATAGCGTAGCTTTTTAATGGTGAAAGAATTTTTGAAATCGTAAAACGTGCGAGTTATTCCAAAAAAGGGATAACGGTAGGAAAGCCTAATTAGGCTTGTTAAAGAAAAATAATTACCACTGTAAACACATTACTTTGGACGTACTGTCAAATTTAAGCCGGAAATTTGTTTTTTCTGTGTTTTTTTTACAAAAAAATAAATAAATTAAAAATCACCCTGTATATATCTATGTATTACGTTCCAGGTGTCTGTGAGTTCGTCATCGCAGTCGTCGTGCAGCAACTCCAGCCCGCACATGACGCTGGAGGAGCTGCGAGCTATCAACAAGTACGCGGAGAGCACTAAGAGCCTCTCATATTTGCCTCAGGTATGTTTATGTATGTGATTGTGACGTCATAACTTACAGAAACTTCCATATGACCAACATCTGTTGATATCGTTCCAGAACTTTCCATATTTTAATAGCTATGTTTGTTTGATCTAATATTTTGGTAGGTTTGAGAATATTTCAGGGTTATTTTGACAATTATGTTTAATGAATTATGATTTAGTTTTAGTGTTCAAATAATGCAGTTAAAGAGTTTTGAAATATGGTATTTTGGTAGTGAACACAGTAAAACACAGCGAAGGAAAAAATTAAGCATAAGTAAGAAAGGACTATAACGAAGAAAATGTAGAACTCGAGCCTTTGGGCATATATTTTATGGGTCGTAGATCAAAGATTATAAAAAATAGCTAATAATTTTAATAGTTAATTAAATATTAAGCTCTTTAATGATTTGCGTATTTTCCAACTCAATAGTGATTTCTCCATATTTGTGTTTAAATAATAACAATTTAGTATAAATTGTATTTTTAAATTCTAGCGCACACTAAAGGATCTGTTGTTTGAGTAATGGTGACGTGATTTACCTCAGTAGCCCACCTCGTAGTGTCCGTTTCCACTAAGAAAACATGTCTTCTATTATAACTTAACCACTAGCAAATACAATGTCATAGATATATAATGTATAGATGTTCATACAATTACATCTAATAAAGATTTAAGTTGTGTAAATTATTGTAAATGGCAACACTGAGGGAATTTGTACTAACGAAAATGGCTTTTTGTCACTTTTGTGCTTAAATGCAGTATCTGTCGGTTATATATCTATGATTCATAGAATATAATCACGTAGGAATATTTTTAATCTATGTCTATGATGTTCGAAATTTAAACTCGGTCAAATACTGGCCAGTATTTGTTAGTGGTCTGTGTAAAAAATGCATGACGAATCTGTCTCCGTAATAAAGGTATAATCTGTGGTTGCCCTTTATAGTATTGTTTAGATGATTTTTCCTGTAAGTTTCGGTCCATTGCGTATATGAGAAGTATGATTTATTGTAACTGTCGATATTTTGTGAAATGAGCCAGTTTTTATTCTCACTAGGCATATTGTTATCAGCGAATTTTGAAATAAAGGATTTTTTTACTTTTCTATACATTAAATTAGTTTTGTAACGTCATGTACTAATCTAACATATAAATCTATCTAAAATCTAAGTAATACACTAAAACCATGAAAAACAACGATTTGATTCCCAATATTGTTGTTTTCATAGACTTTCGGTAATTATTAAAATTTTAAACGATTCGTTTATTTCAAATTTGTTGTTATGCTTAGTGAGACTATAAATGGATGCGATTCTCAAATAATCGGTATAATATGAAGAAACGCTTTACCTAGATGATGCTATTGCGAGAATGTGTATTATTTTTGTGTGCGGGTAACACTGGCTTTATGCACACGGCACTACACGCGGCCGTATCGAATGGTTCGTGAATTTATTTAGTAGGCAACACTGCTTTAATTGTTCAAATTTAGTTCCAAAAACGATGTATTATGATTATGACTGTGATATTTTGTCAATTTTTTAATTATTAATGATTGTGTTTTTATTATGATTAACGAAGTATTAGCGTATATTAAATGTTGTAAAAGGGTACGGTATTTTCATCTTAACCCATCCTTTATTATGTTTGCACTAATTGGAACTAATAAAATTTGACACTTCCGTTTCATTTCATCATAATGTGATAATAACAATATTTAACATAACATGTGACTAAATACAGACAGACACTTTGTATAAATCTCATGTAGTTGTTATGGGGAACAGGCCTAGTACAGTCGCAAATAAATAAAAATTTTCTGACATGTGTAAGTATTGTACATACATAGCTTTAGTAAATACGAGAATGTAAAGACACATATCGACATATCAAATCACAATTTTTATTATTTATTACTCACAGATAAATTACCTTTCTAACGGTGAAAGAATTTTTAAAATTGGCCCAGTAGTTTTGAGTTATTTCAATACATACAAAAATCCAAATCTTCCTCTTTATAATAGTATAGATTTTTCAAAACTTCCAAAACAAATATTGAAGAAAATTTAACAATATCCCATTCATTTAAATGTTGGAAAAGATTTACTAGTTTACATCTCTTATTACGTCAGATTGACAACTGACATGTCGAAATGAACTTAGTGACGAAGTTATTTAGAAGAGATAAAAGGCGATATGCAGACTAAGCGGGTACAGGGCGACAGTACTAGGCTACGCGGGGCAGGCGGTAGCGCGGGGGGTGACGTTGCGGTGGTGCGTAGGTGCACGAGCGGCAGCGGGCGCGGATGCGGACCCGCTCCGAGTGGTTCCTGCAACCCGCCGCGTCGCTGGACGCGGGCCGCGCGCGCGCCGGTACGCCGCACGAGCCCCGCCCCGCGACATGTCTAGCCCCGCCCCACGCCACGCCCCGCGCCACGCCCACTTGCGCGGGGGAGGCGCGCGACGAGAACACCGCCCTCTACCTGCTTGTGGCCTGCCTAGAGTTTTTGTTCTGATCGCCCCGGTACTGTGTCAGTGTTAACTAACATCGCATCTGGCTTTGCTCTCCTACCGCTTACGGTGACAAGGTGTAATAGGGACGGTCTAATGTAAGTAACCAGGGACTCAGTTCTGCTAAGCAATGTCGTAATTCACTATATAAGGCACGGCGATTAACAAAATAAAATCAATGCAGTATTGTACGTGCATGATCGGTGTCAACATGTCATTATCAATGTCAAAATGTCGTGTTCGGTGTCAACATGTCATGATCGTTGTCAAAATGTCATGATCGATGTCAAAAATTGAAATTAACAAACGTCAAACCAACTCGCCAATAGAGCGTTAGTACAAAGGGAGCTTATGCACAGCAAGGTTTAACACCGCAAAACATTTACATCGAGCATTATTTTAAAACATTTTTAAACACAACATCATTGACAGGCAGGCTAGTTTCACAATAAATTTGCAAGAATAATTCTGTTTACAACAAAATCACACTAAATTAAATTATTAAATTAGCATATTTATTTAATTCAAGGAGAGAAAAGTCTTGCTTAACAGCACATGGTACGGGGGGCGGCTTGCATGCTTTGCACATAACACGTTTACTGCTACCAAGTATGGGTACTAGTGCACATTTTCCAATGCCAACAATGTTTGGCGAGTCCAGTAAATGCAGCAAATCTACAGGTGAAAACGTTTGAAATGTGGCAGAGAATGTGTTAAAACGTTTACTGTCAGTCTCGTCTTTTGATGTCACTAATACGTAATTATCGTGGCATTTAACGTGTTTATTGTTTCACCTTTCTGTAACTTTCTTTGTCCCAAATCTTTTTGTTTTTCTTGCATTTTGTTATGTGCCTGTTGTTTATGTGTATTTTGTATTTATGTATGGATGTTATTGTGTCGAAATAGAGAATTTACACGAGAAAGAAAATAAATTTTAAATGTATTAAGTTTTTTACTTGTTATGTATGTCGTTTGACGTCTGAGCAAATTGTAGATTATTCTTCAACTAAGTTAATTTAGTGATTGTCTTAAATTACTTGAATTGTTGTAATTTGTTGTCAATTGCTCAAGAAATGTTATAATAGTCGTCTAAGGATTGCCGTAGACTAGACTTTTAGTCGTCGTTAACATGTATGAGCGAAAATTGCACAGATGTGATTTTGCTTTGACAGAGACTAAACTATCGGTAGTTAAAAAGTAGTCTGCGGGGACCCTAATTGTGTGATTTGTTGGCTCTGTCTATTCAACGTGGATGACAAGGATGACAATATTTCTCAATACAAGTAAATTGATACCTTTGCTGAAATTTATGCTCAAGTTTTTCACCTCTTGAAAGCGAATTTTTATCGCGAATAAAATTGAGCCTTACCCGATTGATGTAAAAATTAAACCTTGTTGTTATTTGAATAAAGCTCAATTTTATTTGCTATAAAATTTGCCTTGTTCTCAGTCCCGGTTTGTTTGAACGGAACTTAATAAGTTTTGCTTGTATGTTTTATGCTCCTTTTTGTGTTGAATATAATCTCATTTTTTTAGCTTGATAGAGATAAGATACACATGTCATATATCATCTTTTAAATATATGTCGGTTTGTTTCAATTCCGCACTGTTCATATGTCTGAGTGTTTAGATAATTGGTTGCTCTTCGCTTGTAGTGTTATAGCATATTTATGTAAATGTTTGTTGTTTTCGTGGATTTTTCAATTACTTTTTTAACTATTGAAATAGCAGACATATCGAAATTAATAAACTGTTTTGATATGGAAGTAATTCAATGGTATTCTATTTGGAGATTTTGAATGATTTTCCAATATTCTAGAATATCGATTTTTTTATTATCGATTTTTATATTGGAAAATATATCACAATCTTCATTGGCGTAACTTTGAAAAAATGGATACGTTTCCTTTCTTACAATTACGTTTTGTATTTATTATATTTGAGTAATGTTTATGTTATATACGTGTGTAGGGTGCGCTGGGTGCGCTGGGTGCGAGCGGCGCGGGTCGCGGCGGCGGTCGCGGCGCGCGCGGCTGTGCGCGGGCGGCGCCGCTTGCCGCGCCCTCGCACACTCCGACACTGAGGTCCCGCTCGCTTTCCAGCCTCGTAAAGTGACCGCATGACGCACACGCACCGGTATCACACAATTCACCACACAACACTCAAACTACACCTTATAGTAGTCCTAAAAATAGTCAAGTTTTGTGGAATTGTTGCCCAATTATGTATACTATACTTTATAGAAGCCCCCAAAAAACTCATCAAATAAACTGTTGAGGAATTTGTTGCCCTATTAGCCCCATACCACTCTAATATTTCATTAGTCCAATCTGGCTTGTGGACATGTTGCGCTTTTGCTGCCCAATTAGCCCCATACCATTTTAATATGGCAATAGCGCAATATGGCTAATCAAGATTACATATTGCGCTATTATTGGCCAATTAGCCCCATTCCACTCAATGCAATATTGTGACCCAAGTAGGCACACATCACTCTTCCATTAACGATGGCTTGGATTAATTAATATTAAGCCTGCCATAGATGAGTAGCTTCAAGAGGTCGGCGTACAGCCGCGAGGGTGGACGCAAATTGTGGTCCGTGTATGGTGAACGTTAGTTGAGAACATCCAATGCTGACTGCTTGATACTGTCAGTACCGACTAGTTGTAGCACTCAGTATGCGACTGCCCTTTTTATAAAACTGTTAAATACAATTATTTTTAGTAATAATGTTGATTTTGAAACTGCTTTGTGTAATCCGTAAATATTTTTTAAAAGCTGGGTACACAAAAATTATAATTTCAGTATAAAATGATTTTTTTTTTGTAAGACACAATCGACTTTTGACACAAAATTAGCAAAAATACTTCATACCAAATCGCTCTCTCTCATTTTTTCCAGGAATATTAGTAATATAAGATATTTTTTATTTATGGTTATGTTTATCGTTCTTCCATTTTTTTAGAATAGACGTTTTCTTTTTATCGAAGTCAAAATCAGACTGTCATAGACTATCTGTATAAAAAAGTTAGTGCCATTACATATACTTTAAAAAAATTATAGTTCGTATCAAATTGTAAAAAATATAAGTATTTGTTCCGTTGAAAAATAACGTTTAAAAAATATAATTTACTTGACCTCTATGATAATAAACAGTTATCGTAACGGTTCTTGTAAACTGGTGATTATATAAAAAAATTAGTGGTTTTGATAAAAACCACTAGAATTAGGAGTGAGAGCTTCATCACACATTCCTGTAAATACATTTATACTAGGTAATTAAAAAATTAAACTTTTAGAATTAATTATTAGGTAACTAGTTTTTTTTTTTTCGTTTTAGCATGGTGTTTTTGACATTAGGTTGATTTATTGTTCGTTTCCTGACAATACTTTGACAAGAATTACGGTAAAAATAAGTTCTATGTTATGTCAAAATAACCATGCTGTTATGAAAAAAAAAAAGATAATTTAATAAGTATTTGAAATCTTCCGACTTTCTGTATATTGTATAGTTTTGCATTTCTCTCTACCTCAATAAGATGAAGTAAGTTTTTGCTCCCGCAGAGCAATTAAAAGCAATATTTGGAATTATTAAGAAAATTTACGAATATTAAAAACTGACCAAGTAAAGACTGAATATATGAATGCATTACGCGTGTACAAGCTGTGAAACTCCACTGTTAAAGGGGGTGGGGGTAGGAAAAAATGGAGGGGCTTTGATCCCATTTCTTCCTATGGTGACCTTTGTAGATAAACCAAAAAACTTTAATGTTTCACTTACCCATATACTGGATTAGAGTTTTTTTATTCACGTAAAATTTGATCATTATGCCGTCACTGGTCCGTAACAAAAAAAATGGGGAACAAAGAGACGCATTTAAAAGTTTTTGTTACTGTACAAGCGTAATGTTATTCATAAATAAAATTACAATAATCCGTATTATTTTGTATTATTAGTACCAATAGAGAATTATTTTAATGAAAAAATGTGAAAAAATTTAGGTTTTTTTACATTTTTTTAAAAAATAAATAATCGGTGCCTATCAAATGTTACCGTTTGAAATTAACTGATTGGTTTGCAAAGAAGTCTATTATATATAGTACAAAATAAACGGAATCGAATTTAATATTTCATGTTTTTCTAAATACAAGATTTTTCTGGTATTTTTTTACCGATACGATTACTAGGTGCTAGGTATTTGTGAAATCTCTTATGAATATTGTAATTATCTCTTAATATAGACTCGGTATACAGTTTTATGACTGTAAAATGTCTGGTTAGAACAATTTGATAGTATTTTAATGTAAATTCTGTTTTAAGGTTATGTTTTTTCATTGTTATGCACATTCGTTCGCACATTTATTGTATTTATTTCATTTGTAAGCATTTTAAGTTTATTATAGCAGGTATTTGATTGAAGGAACTTTTAACAAAGGCCCGCAAATATTTTTTTTAGTTATAATTTTTTTTCATTTAAAATAGAGTCAAAATCCGCATTAGATATAAAATAAATTATTTCTTAATCAGTCAATAAATTAGTTAAATGCTTTGTCAATTTAGGCCGGAGTTTCTAAAAAAAGGTTCCTGCTATTTTTTATTCTAGATTTTAAAGCTTTCCATGTTTATAAGGTCTGCCGTTTTAGTTTATTTTTAGCAAAAGGCAGCTCAATATATTTTTGTTATAAAGTATTCGTGGATCTTGTGGGTTGTAGTTAGCCATATTTAAGTTTAGCATTTTCTTGTAAATAAGGGACCTAGACATCGGGTCGTAACACCCTAGGTAATCCTAAATTTTTTAGTCTTACAGTATTTTTTAATTGTCAAATAATGAACCCGTTTTGACAAATATTTTTTTTTAAATCGTATGATTTCGATAAACGTGTTTTGTACTGTCATGATCTCATGACAACTTTTGTAGGTGGAAATTTTTTTTATAGTTTTTTGTTTTTTTTTTTTAAATGACTCATCTAAAGGTATAATTTCTCTTCATAAACAAACAGGTTTAATGTATTTTTTATTTTGTAAAAGCGGGTCTTTATTATGACAATTAGGGAAGGATTTTTGGATGTAGGCATCCAAATTCTTGTGTTCATTGACTTAGGTATAATTAGGCAGTAAATGTACACTTGAGTTGGCACATCCGGCACAAGGTTTTGCTTGTTTCAGACGTGCCAAGTCAAACGTCCTGGTACTATGTAGTTTTATTTGCCCTCACAGTATCTGTTAACGTTGGTTTACACTGACGTTTATAATAAAGTTTTTTAAACAAGATTATGTTCTTGTAAATCTTTTATGTTATGATAAACATACATTTGTAAATTATTTCTATGGAGGTTAGAATGTATGGTTTATTAAAAAAAACCATATTGTTTTTTTTATATCAACAGTTAGTTTTTTTTTTCGTTTGTCAGTTTTAGTCTTGTTAAAATTAAATTTGTACATTCTAACCTATAAAATTAATAGTTTTTAGAAACAATGCAAAAATATTGTATTAATCTTTGCACGTTTTTATAATTTTATACTTAGTAATTCACGAAAAACTATTAATAAAATTTACTATTTACTAATGAAATTGTAAAAATGTTAGGCCTTGTATAGAATATGATTTGTAAGACTGTTTCATATATTTTGTATGTTTTTTTTGTATTTTGCTATCACTCGAATATTAGTTCGTTATCATTCCACCGAAACGAGTAAACACAAGTTGCTTGAGTATTATTTTGTGAAATACAATAGGTTTTTTTTTTTGGTTCTGTAAGAAAATTTAAGAGCTTTAACGTATTTGTAGAAAAAATTGTATTAAAAAATGACCGGCAACATAACGAAAAAAGAATATAATTTTTCCCTTTTTTTTTCATGAGTAAAGCAAAATTATAGTTTGTTTCAATCGTACTATTGGTTTCTTTTGTTGATTTTTTTTTTAAAAAGCGGGAACATTAAGTTAGAAGTTTAAAACGAGGAAACAAATTTGCTTAACATACTAGCTTTTTACCGCGACTTCGAGCGTATTAATAATTCTAGTAAATAGCATGTGTTCTTCCAAACTGTTTTATAACTGCCAATTTTCATTAAAATTCGTTAAGTTGTTTTGGATATCTTCTAAGATACATACATCCGTCTATACTTTCGCATTTATATAGTAATAGCTTTTGCCCGCGACACCGACCGCGTGGAATTAAAAATAAAAATCAAAGTGAGTAGCCTATGTGTTCTTCCAGACTGTCCTCTACATCTATACAAAATTGCATCGAAATCCGTTCAGCCGTTTAGGATACAAACTCTAACAAACATATAAACTTTCGCATTTATAATATTAGTATGATTATTTGCCGGTCATTTCACTTTACTAAGGTCATTTTAGTATTGTATTTTATTACAATCTGGATTTTTTTTATTCGGTTTTTGCGCCGAAACAATAACGTTATTATTGAAATTCCTTTAGAGTATTATATCGAAGTATTTCGCTTGTAAATTCAGTTTTGTCAAACATTGTATTTGCACATTTTTATAAATTGTAAACACGAGAATAAATAAAATTATAAATTATATTGGGTTTTATTTAACTTTGATGCGTTCCTTTATATAGGAAAAGATTCAATTGTTAGAAACACTATTTTCTCGAAGCTTTTCAGGTCACGTGACACCCCTGTAACTTCGCTGTCGATAAAGATAACAAGATATCAAGAGATATACCAGAATTTATTATGTTGCCATATCTTTTAAATATACCTAATAGTATACAAATTATAGCTTTTTTTTACACAAAAGCGTGTTTTAGAATTCAGTCAGTGTTTTAGATATTGGAGAAAATGATAAATCTTGACAATGACTAGGTTTTACATGACATCTAACTTTTTGTAGAGGGACCGAGATTCAGTAGTTATAATTTTTGTGTGATTCCCGATTTCCTAAAAGTAAAAAGGTAACGTATAAAATAAAACAAAAAAAAAATTAAAAATCAACAAAAATATATTTGGAATGTCTCTTTTACACATTTTAAAAATTTTCTCAACCTTTCACTTTTCTTCCTTTTATATACACTTGTGTAATGTTTCTATCGTCTCCTAAATATATGAATCTTTGTAAAAGCTGCAACACACGGTAGTGTTCGTTTCCCTCCATCGTGTATTCGTAGCTGTCAATTTGTCCGCCATTTGCAAATACGTCGATCACTTGAGCGTCAAAATCTTTACCAACTTCGAAATTACCGATTTTATCATCCAAGCGTAAAGCTAGAAGCATTTATAGTCATTTTACAATAGTTAAAAAACATTTAATAGTACCGAAGATAAAAATAAATACAATTTTTGAACAGAATAATGTCTGTCCACTGACCTATATTAAATGGACAGGTTATAAGTTTTTATTTTGTGACTATTTGAATTTGCTAATGGCGAAAATGTAAATGACAACAAAGGTAAACCGAAAAAACTATAAAATGCGTAAAGAGGTTATGCTTAACCTTTAATACGACAGAGTTTTTTTTTTTTAAAATATATGTTACCAACACACTAAAATCAAAATCTCGCGTATTTTTCTCAAAACTAATTCAGTGGGTTTTTTAAATTGTTCCGTCATAAGCAACGTCAACACACACGCATCAGCTAACTAGCTGCTAGTGTGTCACACAAAATAATAATAATAATAATAATAAGAGATCTTAAAAAGAGCAATATAGTGCCGACTCTAAAACAAGGGCAGATTGATGATAATTCATCATCATCTGATGAGATGCTGAGTTTGAGTTTCATCATTACAGTCGCTTAACAAAGTAGTATTTACCTTTAGCGCCCCCCAGCGTGGCGAGGTAGAATACTTCCCTCCAGTTGAGCGCGGCTCTTGTTACACTGGTCGTGTCCAACATCTCCAGATGTGTGGACACGTCCATGGCGCGCCGCATCGCGTCTAATATAGACGAACTATCACCTCCGGATACGTCTGAAATAAAGCAGTTTAAAAAAAAATAGATTTTCCACACTCACTCGCCAGTTAGCATTCACACTGTGATTGTTGATTGACAGTCCAGTTAAGTACTGACCAACTGTACTGGCCAAGTGTAAATCACGCATAAGATTTAAGATAAGAAGATAAATAAAATACGAGAATATCATCATTATTAATGAATCGACCAATTTAATAAGATTTTTTTTAATTTCATTATTTTTTGATCAGTTACAACTACTATAGATATGTTAATGGTTTTGATAAACAGTTTTAGGCTCTGTCCTACAATTGTAAATTGTCAGATAACATACCAACGTCAACGTAAATATGTGATGGAAATATCGGATTTTGTTACTCTATCTGACAGTGGCGTCATTTTTAAACTATCTGAGCCTCTATCAGCCAGTGGTGGGACAGGTCTTTAAAGTGTTAAATTTTAACTAGCGTAAAGTCGTCAGACTCGGTTCAGTGTAGTTTTTGCATGAATATGTAAGTTAACATTGATGATGGTTACACAACGAGAGCTAAAATTAATAAATATGAAGTTTTCTCACCGGTGCCAAGTCCCACAGTGAGTCCGGCCTCAATGAGCGCCCTGACGGGGCAGAGGCCGGAGCGCAGGCGCGTGTTGGAGGCGGGGCAGTGCGCCACCGACACGCCGCGCGACAACAACACACACATCTCTTCCTCACGTAGATACACCGCGTGCGCCATTATACACTGACAGTATACAATAGTATAAAATAGGGGGAGAGTGACTCAACACTAAGGAACGGACGAAATAACTTGTAGGGAGTCAAGAAGGTGCGTGCGGAGCCAAAACCGGCCAAACCGCGGCCCCTGCCGCGATTCGGCCCGTATGACCCGAGGGTCGGTGGGGCCATGGGTAGTGGTGGGCTATCTGACAGTATACAATATCTATACTATCTATCTATACTAATACTCTAATACTCTATACTATCTATTGTTAGGAATAAAATTAGTACCGTGCTGTAGAATTGGCGCAACTCTAGATTATCGGCATAAACGTCCGTCCCTAGCTGACAGCTGTCAATGTCACTAGAAGTATGGATAGATTTGGCGCGCATCCTAAGTCTTGACGAGAAGTATTGCTCTGAGTTAAAAGCGACAGTATCAATTAAATAAGTTGTCTAATACTATCTATACTAATTCTAGTTTTAAAACCCAAACTGATTAGCCTATGTGTTCTTCCAGGCTATCCTCTACGTCTATGCCAAATTTCATGGAAATCCGTTCAGCCGTTTAGGCTACAAACTATAACACTTAAACTCTTGCATTTAAAAGTTCCCATGGGATAATCTAATTTTGTTTTGTCATTTTTAGTCGATAATTCTGCAATAGTTCGACATGTCTTAATTAAATTTGGGACAATATAAAAAAGTCTGGAGCTACGCATGGAATACGATTCATTATATACACATAGGCAACCTTATTACTTTTGTTTTTTTTTTCCACAAGGAGTTGCGGGCCAAAGCTAGTTCTTTATAAATTACTTTGAAATTTACATAGAATTTAGTTAATTACATAAATATTAAAATCATCATCAAACATTGTTTTTGCTGAATCTTCCATAGTTTATGTATTTAAAACATTATTTCCATAGTTACCTTATTATTGAGTATATGACTTTTATCATAAACTTCTGAATAGCTGGTACAGCCGGGGTTGATGTTCAACACATGCTTAATTTCCTCACGGTTCTCTGATATATGACTCTGAAATAACAAAATACATATAAGATTTAGCTTCTTTGGTTGAAGACTAGCTATGGCTCTCGACTCCGTGTACTTGAAATTAAAATATAGTACAAAATATAACCTATGTTACTCAGAGATATAGCTTTTTATAGGTGAAAGAATTTTCGAGATCGGTCCAGTAGTTTTTAAGTTATTACAATACAGACAAAAATACAAATCTTTCCTCCTTATATTAGTATAGATTTCGCTAAATAATTTTTTGTCATCATTTAAAAAGAAATTTAACACTAGTATACAGGAAAACTTTGTAATACTTATATGTAAAGAATAAACTGAAACAGTACTGAATTAAATTAAAAAATTCTTTCTTAATTAGGAAGCTACACAATCCCTAAGTAACATAGGCTATAATATGCAAAAGCTAGCCTTGTATACATTAGAAGCATTGAAAGTAACCTGTATTCTACAGCCGTATCTATTAGCAATATCTGATAATCCAGTCATCAATGCAGCGTCACAACTCACTGCAAACCTCGGTGTCACAACTGGATGTACCAAATCATTCTGGAAAAGAAAACTATATTACATTAGTAGTTAACATTAAACAACAAATAAAATTCACACTTAACATATTACTTTACAAAAAATAATTGATAAATTTAGATATTTCGATACAAATGACTTTTTAATAAATAAAAGATGAATGGTTACATGAGCAATACTTATTAATTACTTTAAAACAAACACTAATTATTAATAGTGGTAGAGCCCGCTTTAACATCTTCGTACGAATAGGCTGGCTCTCCCAGTGCAATACCACGGCCACATAGAAAACAGGCGTGAAGTTGAAGCAATTCCGCGTTTCGTCTGATGAGTGTGGTGCCGGAGGCCTAACTTTACTCCCTTTCCTTTTCCACCCTTTTCTTAAGAGGAAAGGATGGGAAGGAAAAGTGGATTTGACGCTGGAGGAGACGCATAGGAAGGGGAAATGTCCTCTTTATGTGCGGCTACTCCTCCGTCAATTAAGGGTAGGCAGCGTATCTGCAATTGCGGATTTCTATGGGCAGCGGTCGCTTTCCATTTCGGCGGATTCAGGTGGCCGCTTGCTTGTTTGCCACCATATATTATAAAAAAAAACTAAGGCAACTACGTAAAGATATCGAACATTCCATGGTGACTACTAGAAATGTACAGAGATACTGAGCTTCTGAGCAATTGAAGGACTGAGGTAGTGAGGGCCAGAAAGTTTCGCCACTTCTAGCAGTCTTTTATGAAGCTACCCCACTATTACTTCTGTTTCCTAATATTTTACTAACAATATGGTAATGTGATTAATTTAAGAATTATTGACATAAATAGTAAATTAAATAACATTAATAAAAAGAAAACTGACTCAGAAACAGAATTTCCCAAAGATCAATAGTAAATAAAAAGGCAACACTATAAGATCAGCATTCAATATTGCAACATTATAATTTTAACATATAAAGCCATTACAAACTGTAATGTTAAAACTGTATAAGTTAAATTTTAACTGTCAACTAAACTTTACAGTTGTCAATGTTGCCAACACATCAGTTTTGACAGAATTATTCAAGTTTAAAACTAAAGGTATAGGTTATTATGAGAAATCAACTAACCTTATGTTCCAACACTTTCTGCACAAAACATTCAACATCATTTAGTTCTTTGGCTGTATCATTGTAATAACCCGCATCATTCTTGATGTTCATACTAACTTTGCCCACTAGCGCTCTCTGGCCGTGTTCAATAGCACTATCTACTAACGCCAGTGTCCCCTCTAGATGTAGAGAACCAAAATAGCATGCTGTTGTTGTTCCACTATTTATTAACCTTTGCTAAAATATTTAATATATTAATTGTAGTGCTAAAAGAATTAAATAAATAATTATCTTACTAATCATACTTTATACTAATATTATAAATGTGAAAATTTACATGGATTGATGTTTATTAGTGTTTGTAGCCTAAACTACAGAACCAATCTCATTGAAATTTGGTATACATGTAGAGTGTAGTCTGGAAGAACACATAGGCTACTTGGTTTTGTTTATTTCTAACACCAAAATGACGAAGTCGCGGGCGAAAGCTAGTATTATATGTTAGAAAGTTTAGATGGATCTTTGTTATAAGGTATATCTAGAATGGTTCAACCGATCTTGATTAAACTTGGCACTTATGCAGAACATACCTTAAAAGAATGCATAAACAACTTTGAGCAAAAGTATGTTTGTAATATTGACATAAACAAATGCACTATGTTATGTAATCTTCATTAGATTTGATTTGCCGCTTATAACTATGAATTCAATGGGAAAATATCCAATCACAACAATTGATTGGTAAGCCAATCAGCCCAAGAATACTACAACTTTAGCTAAGGGACTCCCTTAGTAATAGTTAAAGGACTAACAGGCCAAATCATGTATTGTATAGTATATTACTTAAGTTAAAATTAAATTATGAACCACAAGTTTAAAACATATTAAAACAATACTGACCACAACTTGTCTGTAAATGCTCTTAGCAAAGTTAACATCATCATATTTACTTTCTAAAGGGAATGTGTATTTATCTAGCCACTCCAGTAATGGTCTGTCTAGACCTAGACCAATGTTAGGAAACTGAGGTGCATGGGTGTGACAATCTACAAACCCAGGTATCAATAGTTGATTTTCATTAAGAATAACTTTTTCAAAGTCCAATAATTCTTTTGAGAAGTTTGTGCTTAGTTCTTCAATAGAACCTATTTTAATTATCTGAAAAAGATTCACAAAAATAGATTTTTTTATTATCTGCAATAGACATATTGATTACAGTAAAACGTAAAGATCCACACTTTTATGATTAAGTATTATTACGACAAAACTAACCTTTCCATTCTCGATAGCTATAAAACCTTTTAAAATATTTAACCGGTCTAAAGCACTCGAGGATACGATGGTACCCACAAAAACAACCTTTTCCTGAGACGCAAACATTACGCCGGGTCTATATTAATAAACTTTATATTTAATAGAGTTAAACTAACTTGATACTTGACAGTAATTGTCTATAAGATAGCAAAATTATTGAGCAAAACGATAGTCATTTTAAAGGTCAAGGTTTCTTTATCGTTTTCAAAACATTTGTAAACAACGTTTATTAAGTTTTTAAAAGAAAAATATAAGTGCGGAGTATATTTATGTTTTATCTGAGGATGTACTTATGATAAAAACCATTTAAACCTATTTGAAAACCATTTAAATTAATAAATTAAATAAGTTTATGTAAAATTTTTAACTTTTAAAAGTAAATAAACAACTTTTGCTTAGGCTACGCTGTCAAGTTGACGTTCCTAAAAGTATTGCCATTAAACATTTCAAGTTGAATAAAATGTCATTATTTTAAATATATGTCAAATATACCAAGAAAAAAATGTTTTTAAAACGTCCATTATTTTTTTGTTGTACGATTAAGTTTCAAGTTTGAAAAGTTTATGTTTTAGATTTCGTTGTATTCAGTATATGGTTTTGTATGTTCTGCCAATTACATTTAAAACTAGATATGATTAGATAAAATATGAAGAATGAAAGAATATAAAATATGCTAATATGGTTAATGAAGACCAGTTAAATTACTAGTTTTCATGTGGGCAAGTAGTCAAAATTGATAATGAACAGATGAAAATATTCTTATACTAACTTTTTTTCGCTTTCAATTTACAGTGGTTAAGACCGCGTAGTTGTTATTCTGTACATAATATGATGCCAAGACGAGCGTGCGTGTTCGCAACCTTCCCTCCAATGCATAAAAATACCAGTTCGTGCACTTTGTATCCAAATTCTCGAATTTGACGTTGCTGCCCTTACTAACTCTTCTTCCAAATGACTATTGATGCGAAGCGATTCTTCTAATGCCTGTATATTATATTTTATTACTTATTAGATGTAATAATATTTGGTTCAACTTCTTAATGTAGAAAAACCGAAAGAATTTATGTAGGATTTCTAAATAAAAGTATACTGACGTGGTTATAAGTTGTCATTGCCGCATTCTGTCGACCAGATAAAAAAAGAGAGTTGCCTTTTAATAACATCCATCTTGGGTAAATGGCGCGCATCAGTCGTGCATCTTTTTCCAGTCTTGTTAATTCTCTTTCGGCGATAGATCTTAATTCCATGAGATCAACAACCTAAAGATAAAATATTACACAGTTAAAAACCAAGCGGATTTTAAGATAAAGGTTTCAAAACTTGCCTTTCGTAGATCGTCCATTTTTCTCGCAAGGCTTTCAAGCATGCCTTCCGCTAGTCTCATTGCGCTCAGTAGGGTATTTAATGAACCATCATCTTCTTCGTAAGCTGTCCAGTTTAAAGCCTCTGCCTCGAATCGTTTCGCTTTACGATCAACATCTGCACGTAACCAATACGTCCATAGACCTACAATTAGTCTGCGCCGGCTAAGACCCGCTGGGACTCCTGAGTATAATGCATGCTCTGCGTATCGACTGATTTCGTTGGGGGTTTCCAACTGAAAACCCGCATCTAGAATAAGGTCAATACAAAGAGCGTAATACCACGTTTCCCATTCTGTCGTAGATTGTTTGTGGCTGAATTGGAAAGACAATTTGAGTATATCAATAGCCTCCTCTATGCGACGTCTCGAAAGTAAAATATAGAATAGGTCAGGAATCATGTCCAGTGATATACTATCGGCGTGGAGAAATCTACTGATGACGAGGGATCTAAACCCTGAACGAATGGCTTCAGCGAGTTTACCTCGTGCCAGTCTTCCACGAAATGATGCCATAAAGAACTTGCCAATTGCAAACATTTCTTCCGCCTGAATCGGCCGTGACAGATTCTTAAAAGTAAGAATCGCCATTCGTTCTATATCTTTCGTAAATTCAGCGTTTCCCCGGACCAGTTCTACTTGTATAGCGTTACTGAAGGCATCGCATAAATCTATAATATTACATTCTACTTTTTGCGTTAAATTTAAAGCTCGGAGTGCTGATATTCTTGAAATATTTTCGTCACCTAAAGCAGAAAACAATAGGGTTGTAACATTTAGGCAAAATATGGAATCTGCTTTCATAATCATACTATGTTTTAAATATTTGCTGCGTTTGAACGGAGTTGCTGTGATTATGTTCCGAATATTGAAGAAATCAGACACTTTGTCAAGATTAAAACCGTAGATTTTAATAGCTCTCTCTATATTGATCTTAGCAGCAGCTAATTTCCCACTCATCAATAAAGCTGCCCCTCTCAGAGAATGTATTCGTCCTAAAAACCTTCTCTTGTCGAATGTAGTCAAGTTTTCAACAGCTTTTTCAGAACAAATATCTTCAGCTTCACCTAGCTTCGGGTAAATACATTCAAAGTTGTTTGCCAGCAAATTGAAATAACTATAATTGATTAAAAATTCTATCATTTTCACTTTCAAGTCTGCCTCTCTTGCGTGATTTATAAGTTGTTCGTATATAGTTATATTTAATTCTAAACAAGCACATTTCTCAAATCGAGTTTTTGATACACCTCTTTCAATTTTAAGTTTGAAATATCCTTTACCGTTTTCGTTGACATCGTCACAGCTGTCGACAACACCTAAGTCGTGCCACTCGTTAATTGTACTTGCTTCAGTAACAGCACGTAGCATATCAAATAACTTAGAATTACTCATTTCAGTAAAACTAATGTCTTTAGAAAGTAAACTCGTCATTGTTACTCTTTTCATCGATCTTCGATTAGCATCAAATGTATCTGAACGTTCGTTTTTATTTTTTAAAATAGTTAAAGGCTGTGAATTTAATTTATCAGCTTGTTTTAAACTTAATTGTGTATTCCTATCGCTTATTGTAGATTTAGGCTCTAAAACTTGTTTGCTGCATTCAGATTTTGTTCGTCTTATTTCTATAGCACTTCGATTATTCATCGATGATACATTCTGAGCTAAATTTATGCTACTTACTTCGATTTCTTCACCAATTTTAGAAAGACTTGTGTCACTGTCTCTCATGTGATCAATTTTATTACTAGATCTTCGAGCTTCATACGAATAGTTAGAAATATTTGTAACCGACTGAACGATCATAATTACCCCGCCACAATCAGGACACTTCTGTTTCGTTTTTTCTAAGTAACCTACGATTCGAGAGTGAAATTCTTTTTTTTGATTTATAGGTAACAGTTCATAGCATGTCTTTCTTGAATTCTTGTTACGAAATTTCATAACTTTACAGAAAGCATATTTTGGTAGATTTTCGTTTTCTTCTGGATCATAATCGAAAGAACAATCACAAGATAAATTTGTGTTGACTGCTATACTCGTTACAGATGTTGCATTAGTTACTCTTCTATTGAGACGATATCTTATATTTGCACATGTTAAAATACGCATTGCAAATAGTCTTTTTACCGCTTTTGCTGTAGTTACTGGGTTATTTTCATACATGATACTTTCTAAGAGAGTTCTAGATAGCACGTTACCTATAACCGAAGCAATCTTTAACAATAATTGTTGATAAGGCGTTAAAGAGTCTATTTGAACCATTATTATAGCGTCAACGTTTTGTTCGTTAATATTAGTATTCAGCTGTTCCTTTTTAGTTACAATACAAACTGCAATATCCTCGGTAAAATTGTCAGTCATGAAATGGTCCAAAGCCTCTTGGTCTTCTAAACTTACTGCTTGGAGTCGTAGTAACTCAGTATCGGGAAATTGTAGATCTTCGTTTTCTAAATTATCCAATTCGTGTTTTTTTATTCGATTAGTTTCTAAAGCTCCGTTTGAGAATAAATTCACTATAAAACTTTCTACAAGACCTGGCAGACCTTTACATTTGCTTTTAAGTGTGTCACATAAATCCTTGGGTACGGCTTCTACGTCAAGTATTTGACAAGCCAGTGCTGGTATCCAATGAGAAGACAAAGGTCCTAAGACAATCTTTCTTATACTGCTGTTAATGAATACACTATAAATCCAATTTTGAATACTATTGAATTTTCCACGCGTAATTGTTAGTACGGTGTAAATCTTAGGGGCATCTAACATTATCGAAATAAACTCCCACGAAGAAGCATCTAGATTCTGCAGATCGTCTAAAAATATAACATGAGGTTCAGGAAATGCCCTAATAAGGTTCATAAAGATATTTTTAGCTTTTTCTTTACGTACGTTTTCATCTTGAGTGTAAATCCCTTCATGGTACGCGAAACGAACTTTTATAATATTGTTCAAATAACATAAATCTGAATTATAAGAATTTAGCATCTGTACGATTTTTTCTTCTTTTGAGAAACCTGTAATGGGTTCTTTTAATCCTAACATTTCGTTAACGATTTGACCTAACGCTAAATATGGTGTCGCAGAGTGAATAGATGAAAGACTCAGATAGCAAGTTCTTAATCCTTTATTTTTGACATATCGCGTGAGCCATTCTAACAGCCTAGTTTTTCCAGAGCAATACTCTCCTATAAATAAGAGTGCATCGAAATCCCTAAACGACAAATGACTGTTATCTATCCAATTTTGAAAATATTCGAATTCATCATTACGGTTTAGAAGCGGAGGTAGTACTGGTATGTCATATAATTCTTTGACTCTTATTTCTTCTGTGTATTCAAAAATCTTTCCAGGATGATTGATGCCTTTCAAATCGGCGGCTGGTTGTAAAGTAAACCCGTTGCTAGACATTTTACTTTTAACAAACGTAGTTTCGTCGCATGTAATTTTGTTGCGAAAATAACACATAAATCTTGCGGCTTTATTTACAACTGCTCCAATTATAGTGAATTCCCTTCTTAGCGGGTGTCCAATAACTCCGCAGTATACTTGTCCAGTGGTGACGCCAATAGAAACTTCGAGAACTCCGTCCAAAGCTGACAATGACTTCTTTATGCCGGAGGCACATTTCAAAGCAGCTTGTGCTTCAGATTCATGTTTGAATCCACGAAGGCCGAATACTACAAGGATCATGATGTCTTTATCGAATAGAATTATTTTATTAACACAACCCATTGATTTGTATACAATTTCACATGTTATTTGATAGGAATTATTGACGATAGTAATCAATTGTGGAAATGGACAGTTACGAGGTTTAAGCGTAATGAATAATACAGAAACATGTCTCATTTCTGTTAAATATTCTAAAGGCTGATGAGCGTCGATTTGTGTAAGTACCGGTCTTATCATAAACTTGCGTATTTCTGAACCAATATTCCTTTCCTCGGCCATTAAAATAGTTTTCCGTACATTCAATGCTTCACTTGTTTTTAACGATTCCCACCCAACTTTTGTTTTCGTAACGTCTAATAAATTCTCAGGTAAATTTTCAATACCAATTAAAGGCTTTTTTATTTGTCTGAGCATTCCACTGAAACCTAAAAACGGCTTTGTAACATCTTTCTCCCTAGGATCGTATAGAATTGACTTAATCGTGACATGACCATCATTATGGATAATGTAATCGTAGTTTCTTGAATAGCAGTGTCCCCAAGCTGTCGGTGTTAATTTCACCTCCCCAGATAAACAAAGACTTTCCGCTGTCTTCGCTTCAAGTACTGGTAGACCAAATATTATGTAATTCATATCAATACCTTTACCAATCGGAGCGAACATTAGATTCCCTGCTGATATTGCCAATTTTACTTTCAAATTCACCTTAACGTCTGTTTCGTAGGAACCGAATGAATGTTGAATGATCAGTGCACATGCTATAGCCGTGTGTATAGTATGATTAAGGTATGATCGCTTGTCTGTTTTCCACAGTGCAAGGAACGCGTCGCCTGCAAACTTAATGATATCACCACCGTGGCTGTATATCACTTCGATCAAAGAACCCAGGTATGTATTCAAGGTGACAGTTAGTCGATACGTCCCGCCTTTACCAGAATTGGTATAACGTTCAGATAGCGCGGTATAACCGGAGACATCAGCCATCAAAAGCACTCCAACAAATCGTTTTGGTTCACGTTTTTCATCGAAACTGCAAATTATAACATATGGGTAAACCAAACTAAACACTGCTAAGACACAAAATTATTACTTATGTAGGACGAGCTGTCGTTGCCAACTTCGTTGGCGCAAATTTGGACCACCCGTTACGCCTTTTTGACAGCGCGGAATTTAAAAAATAAGTAGCCCATAATAAAAGTCCCGTCAAAATCGGCCCAGCCGTTTTGGAAATTGCTCGGAAAAAACGCAGCTTACAGACAGACAGACAAAAAATTTTAAAATGCGATTTTCGTTATCAGCAACTCAAATACATAATCTTTCCGAAATCTGGAATTTTTCTTATAACATTACAAACAGAAACTCCAATTTTATTACATGTATAGATGCAGATTTAAGAAATCTATTACTAGTTAGAGCTAAGAAAAAACGAGGTTCCCGTTAGGTACAAACTTTTCTAATAGAAGTATTTCATCAGGCACCATGGTGGCAAGGATGAGCGTCTGCTTCCTCGACAGTCGTACTTCCACGTCTTGGTCTATTTGTTCTTCTGACACGCTTTCACGACCGAAGAACTCTTGTGTCAGGTCACTCAGGTTAGCTGTCTTTGGACTGTCTTCGTCAGTTGAATCCTCTTCTAGTAAATCGTTATTGGCGTGTGAAATCCGTTTAGGAAAGCTACGCCATTTCTCTGTGTTTATCATAGCGTTAAGTGAGCTCCGTCTTGAACGAGTTCTTTGTCTGCGGAAATTCATTGTGCAGTTTAACTTGAAATTTTGATACGTGCCAAAATGATTGTAATATTGAGTACTTAAAGTATTAACAAATCTACGTGGTTATGGTATTGAGAGGTTAAGTAATTACTTAACCCCTTTTTGAAATAACTCTTAGAACTAAAACGTACCGAATTAGATCTTTCTAAAATTATAAATGCGAAAGTTTAGATGGATGGATGTTTGTTAAAGTTTGTAGTCTAAACTGCTAAACGGCTTTCGATGAAATTTGTCATAGCTTTTGTTTTTTTTTATTTCCCGGACAAAGTCGCGGGCGAAAGATAATGTTATTTATTAAGACAAGTAAAAATTTCGTGCGTAATGTATTAAAGGGGTTTGTTATTTCAAAGTTTTAATACTAACAATTTTGCCATGACTGTTTTGTGCTTTCCTGGTCATTGACTTGTAAATTAACACAGGTGTAAATTATATTTATAAGTGCTAAAATTGTAGAAATTATGTAAATCGATGTTAATAAAATATTTATAAGTATAATTTGACAAGTCAACAATTCAATGTTGCCATACCCAAATTGGCAAATACTCCTGACAATGTCATTGAATATTTTTTATTGTGACAACTGTAATATCAGTTTTTAATTATAGATTTTAAATCCCAAATGAGATAATAATGATGTATTTGGAAAACTAACTGTACCTAAAGAACCGTAGAAGTTTTAATTAGGTTTTGATCTTCACATTTACAGTTCCGTATTATTTTCTTTGTTCTGTTTACAATAAAATAAACATTGCTCTTACCTAATAGAGTCATTGCCTTCAGTGTTATCGCATAAATGGATATGTAATAAGAAAATAAAAACTTGTAAACATACGCACTCGTGCGGTCAATGGTGGTCAAATGACATACGTCATCTGCAGGCACCGCACCCTTCGCTAGTTTATTATCTGACTAGGTACATTATGAACTATTCGAAACGGCGTCATTAAAGTTAGAAATAATTAACGAATGGTAAGGCTATAAGCTGATAAAGGTTTTTCTCACGATGAGCATAAGTTAAACGAAAAAAGACTATGCGATTCAGATTTGAATGTACAGTCATTATTCCTTTGAACTCTGAAACTTTCATTGGACAGTAACACTCAATGACTGGACTGGCATTAAACTGGCATAATGTGAACACTGAGAGGCTCCAGTGATTCCATACAATCCGTGCCTAGCCTGGGCTATTGTCCAACTGTATTGGCCAAGTATGAACAAGATTTGAATCCGAAGTACCAGGACAACATAAAAGCGTATGATGCGTTTAAATTAACGCGAGTGTCAAACCTGTTAACATGTTAGGCGTGAAGGAATTTGAATTAAATCAGCTTCAATTGTATGCAGTCTCTTGTTGTCCGTTGCCGATGTCACACGTGTCGTGGAGCTTAGAATGGATCACAAACATTCATTTTTGAATAGAATTATCGATATAATTAAAGAAGAAACCGCTAGTGATGTACCCTTGATAGACTTTAAGCATCCTAAAGAATTGGAGGTATGTTTTTGTGATTTTTAGACCCCTTTCCTTTTACATAACTAAATAGAAAGAAAATGAGAAAAATCATTTTACAGTTATCTTAAAAACAGTTGTTGTAGTCATATTAATTTTTTCTATTAATTAAATGAATTGCCATATACTATTTTAAAACACTACTATTCTTTTTATCGGAAAGTAATTTTTAAAATTATATGTACCAACAATACACCGGAACAAACTTCGTGCTAATACAAAAACTACAACAAAGTCTGATTATCAAATACCGACAAAAGCGTAGGTAGATTCCTATATTCTTATAAGACACTAAACCTTAAAGTATCGGAAATACGGTTGATGGTAAATAATACAATCATGACGTTACACCATTAAAATAAAAACCATAATCGAAATCTATGATGTTTCGTCAAACACTTGCAAAATAATATAAGATCCATACGGAATATGACACGGTCAGTGTCATCTCTCCATGGTAGTTGATTTTACAATGAAGACAAAGGTATACGTATTTTTAGACAATAAAATCGTAATAACGTAAATTACTTCGATACACAATCTTTAATTCCCGTCAGGAATAGCGCGCTTATCTTTGATCCTTCAAATTGACTTTGACAGATGTTATAGGGACGGAATGTATGTCAACGACCTAGGGTTGCGCCGCTTCCCCGCCACAGTACCGATTTCTTCTTAACATTAGTTCTTAATACTTATTAAATTATTTGTTTCACTTATTATACCGACTGTATATATTGTAGAAGTAAATGCGGAAGTGTTTATTTGTATCTAAAATGGCCATATGACATGCTCGCGACATTCTATAAAAATATGTGCAAATTAGTTGCAATTGCAGATCTAAATATGGACATTAGATGTATTATTAATTGTCAAGGATTATTGTAAACACAAACATGTACTCATATTAATTATTCAATTAGTTTAACATGGAGACACATTACGTGAACTCAAGGTTAAAAAATACGAGGGTTTCGGTTAGCTAATAAATAAACGTTTGTATTTTAGAAAATTCTAGATCTGAACGTAAGCGATGGCGTTGATGACAAGGAATTGGAGCGATCTGTACGCCAAGTCCTTCACTACAGCGTCAACACCAACAAGCATTCTTTTAGGAATCAGCTATATGGTGCTACCGACCCATACGGCTTGTGCGGTGCCTGGATAGCTGAAAGCTTTAATACCAGCCAGTATGTATTTATCTTTAATAAGTGCGCGCGCACTTTGACTAAACTATTGCACAACTGTTTGGTCTCAATTTGATTTTTGGTTGTGCAACTAAACAATTGAATAGGCTTTAAAACAATCGACAATCACACAATAGTTTAGCTTTAGCTTTAGCTTTCTTAGCTGATGCTTGAGTTGAAATATTACTAAATAGTACTTTTTCATGATAGATGGACAAATAAATAAATTTTCATGAGAAATCTAAATGGATTTATAAGCAAAGAATTAAAGGACAAACAGAATAGTACTTAGTAACCTTATTTCTGACATTTCAGGTACACCTTCGAAGTTGCTCCAGCGTTTACTCTGGTTGAACTGAAAATGATTAGTCACATTCTACAATTGTTCGGCTTCTCCGATGGCGACGGAATCTTCAGTCCTGGCGGGTCTGTCTCCATGCTGTACGCGCTTGTCGCCGCGAGATACAAAGCATTCCCCGACGTCAAGACCAAAGGTGTAAGGAGTCTACCAGAACTGGTTGTTTTTACATCTGAAGACGTAAGTAAATTTATTATTCATTTAATTATTGTAATAGCTTGTCAAAGTAAACCTTAGAAAGTTAAAAGGGCTAAACTTGAAAACATCAATTAAATAGAACGAACGTTATACCGAGTTATAAAACGCTGGTGGTTCCATCTATGTCACTTTTTACACACTATTTACTTTAACGTTTTAATGTAGTGCTATCTATTACATTTTGTAGTCGCAATATTACTGAGGGCTTATCACAACTGTTACGAAAATATTTATAGACCTTCTGTTGCTGTTTTCATAAAACTTATTTATTAAATATATTGTTTTCTAGAGTCACTATTCGATAATGAAAGGCGCTCATTGGCTCGGATTCGGCACAGACAATATAATACAGATAGCCACCAACGAGTTTGGACAGATGGATTTGAAACAGCTGGCCGCTGGTATACAAAGGGAGAAGGATTCTGGAAGGTATCCTGTTATGGTGAACGCTACTGCCGGTACTACTGTGCTAGGAGCTATAGACAATATGGACGCTATCGCCGATGTTTGCCAGAAGCATGGCATTTGGATGCACGTTGATGTACGTATTGGATCAATGTTTAATCGAGATGTTCAATAAACTGGAACATAGTCAAATTAGGTCTTCTTTATGTGTAGGTTACAGTGTAAAAATTTCAAGGGGTAGATTTTATATAGATTATTGTGTATAATGCTGGGTTTCTGAAGTTTCCATTTATTGATTGTACCTATTAATTCATTAATGCTAGCTAGAGTTGAACTCGTTACATTAGTTCGGAAACGCATTTCGAGAACCAAAAACACTAACGAATAGTAAAAAATAGCTGGGAAACCTGACATAAGTTCTATTTGATATCCTTTCAGAATATTTTATTTCTTCCAGGCTTGCTGGGGCGGCAGTTTGATTTTATCTCGTAAATACAAGCACAGATTGAAAGGAATTGAAAGGTAATCAGAAGATTACGACTTTACATGTTTTTTTTTTTTTACCAAAAGTGGTGCATTTTAAAGAGTTATTTACTAAGCCACCTTCCGTTTCTTACTTGCTTTGTCTATTGATTAGCAATTTTCTACTCTATATTCTTTTTAATATTTTCCAGGGCCAATTCAATATCGTGGAACCCTCATAAGATGGTAGGTGCTCCCCTGCAGTGCTCTGTGTTCCTCATCCGCGAGCGTGGTCTGCTGCACTCCGCCAACTGCGCCTCCGCACAGTACCTCTTCCAGCAGGACAAGTTCTATGACATAACTTATGATACCGGTGACAAAGGGGTACAGTGCGGTAGAAAGGTAAGTGTATAACAAGTTTTAAGTATATATGACGGGTTTTCACTGTCATTTAAAAGTGTTGCTATCCCTTTCATGGTTTAAGAGAAATAGAAACAATTAAGAAAGTTCTTAACTTAACATTTTTATATTTATGTCCCAGTATTGTGGTAAACAATGAAAAATACTGTATAAGAAACATTTTAAACAAAAGATTTTTATGTCTTGTAATAGTTTAAAACACAATAGGTCGTAAATTGTTATCGAAAATGTTTTTACTTTCTAGGATTGTATATTACCATATGCCATATGTATTAAAACTTTTCATTGTAGTTATTCGTATGTTTTATAGCTTCTTAAATTTAAACCCCTAGAATCTTTGAGTATAAAATGTACTTCATCTCTTTTGCATTATTATATCTTATAGCTTAAAGATTAAAGTGTCATTAACTCATATTCTTTAGAGTGACATTAAGTATTATTAGATTCAAACTTTATAACGGCTCGTATTAACAGAGGAAAGTTCGTGCACCGGTGTGTCTCGAACTTTTCTTTCTTATACATGTCGCGTATACCTAAAACTAAGTAGTCTGGGTAGAGTTTTATGTGATATTCCAAACCGCCATAAATATTGAATCGAACTGTAAATTCAATTTTATATACGAATAATAAACCTTTTTAGATCGATGCGTTCAAATTGTGGACACTATGGAAAGCTCGAGGTGATGAAGGTCTGAACTTACTTGCGGACCGCACTATGGAGGTAGCAGAGTTCTGTATAGAGACTGTGGCCAGTAAGCCTGGCTTTAGGCTGGTCTCCGCACCCCTGCAGTGCCCTAATGTCTGCTTTTGGTACATCCCCAACTTCATGAGAGGGAAAACAGAGGATGATGGATGGTGGGAGCTTATGCATGTTGTAAGTCTTTTTATGTTCTAGTGTTTAATTACTACGTTTTTTAGATAATCATCATTTTGAGATGCTTTGATATATATTTTAAGAGTATTTAGTTACAATGTGTTGTTTTATGTCAAATTAATACTATAAAGAGTAAAGATTTGTATTTTTGTATGTACTGAGATAACTCAAAAACTACTAAGTCGATTTTAAAGATTTTTTCACCGTTAAAAGGATAATTTGTGAGTAACATAGACTGTTTTTTTATTATTTTTAATTTCACGCGGGTGTAGCCGCGAGCAACAGTGTCAAATAAATGTATTCAAGTCCTTTATACGATATACTTAGTTACAAGTTTTATTTTGTTTTAGATAACGAAGAAGATAAAAGAATTATTAACGATAAGTTCCCGTCTTATGGTAGCCTATATGCCGTTACGACAGCACAAGAATTTCTTCAGATTGGCGTTCACTTTCCATCCTGTGTTAGAAGAGGCGGAAGTATTAGAGATGCTGCAAGCTATCGAGGACTGCGGGGAAATGGTTGATCTTTCTATGTTGTAGATATTATAGTTTTAAAATAACTAATATTAAGAAATAAATAAGGTATAACTTTACTTTTATTCAATTGATGTTTGACTTAATCCCAGGCTTTATACTGTGAAATCACCAAATTAATAAATGTTACAAATGTAATTTATTTAATAGAGCAGCTTACTTCAAATGACATATACGAACAAATTAGAAGATGACGTTTTCCGCAATCCATGGCAAGTACTTGTCGACGCGAATGTACAGTCCAGGATGTTGTGGCTCCCCGCAACGGACGCCCCAAGATACCACACCCACAACCGCCCAGCGACCGCTCGACAGTTGGTACATCAGCGGCCCACCACTATCGCCCTGGACATGGTTAAAATATCTTCAATTGTTACTTACCTGGGGTGAAGGCTAGGCTAGGCTAGGCTAAACAACAATCTCTGAACCATACAATGCTATTCAAACTTTATGGATGCTCGCATTCTTGTATAAAACGCAACATGTAATATAATTTTAGCTGAAGAAAAATTTTCTCGAAAATTTAGTACAGTTGTCACTAATATCACATTAATTCATTTCCAAGTTTGTGTGAGCCGCCATAAAATGTGAATCTCGTAATAGTTACGCGTAAAACAGTGATTCCCAAATGTTTATTATCTTATAGATCCTTCTAAAATGTTAGTAATATCGGTAACTCCTAGCTGCATTCTTCAGCAACATGTGAACACATACTTTTAATCTTTAAGAACCCCAAGGACGGGATCACTGGAAATCACTGTCATAAAATGATAATATTGTCTGAAACAGGATAACAATGAATTCAGATATGACAGCTGATAATGATTTGAGAAAAAAGTAAATTAAATTTGTAATAATTACCTGACAAGAGTCCTTGCCACCCTCAGGTCCGCCGGCGCACATATTTTCGTCAAAGACGGTAGCAGTGAAGGATTCGCGGCACTTGTTCTGTTCCCAGACCGGCACTGACACCTCCATCAGCACGTCGCTGTGCGGCCCGCCGAAGTAAATATTGCCCCAGCCTACATGCCCAAATAACTTTAACTGATTCAGAGTCAGGAAGACTGTAGATTTAGTAAGAGAACTAGCTGATACTGACTGCAGGTGGTAAACTTTTTATCTAGACATTCAACATGCAACAGGAACCAGCTAGGTTTTTCTAAATGGTATGGTTTTCTAGTCGTCGGTCGTCTCCTATTTTACATTTTATGGCAGAAGAGAAGAAGGGGGCAAGTCTCGCATAGGACATGGTACATAAAAGACTTGTGGAAAACATGATAATTGACATGATTGCACGTGCCTCAAATTGAAATTCATTGACTGAGATGACGGATGATAGAGTTATTTTGAGGACAGAAAACCGGTACGTCGACACTACGGGAGTAGGATAAGGATAAGGGAGATGATGAGGTCTTTACGTGCCTCAGTTAGCTGCTTCTGAAAAATTATGAGAAAACTGACAGATTAGTAGATAAATGGGGTGCTGTTGTTGAATACCTACCGATGACAATAGCAATCTTATCAACCAGGTCGAGTCCCAACGGGGGTAGGCAGATAGGCCACACGTATGTGTTGAAGACGGCGGCGCGGTGCAGCTTCAGGATGGCGATATCGTGTTGGTAGTTGGAGGCATCGTAGTCTTTGTGCTGACGGATCTCTACCACACGGAAGTTGTATGTGCGGGAATCGTTGGTGCGTTTCAAATCGTATTCACCCAAACGGACAAACAGTTCTTCAGCTTTCCATCTAGAAGAGAGATTCAGTGTATTAATTCTTTGTCATATTGGAATATCTTTGGAATTCAGAAATTACATGATTTACTGCATTTTACTTCGATAAGATTATTTGAGGAAGTTTTTATCTATAGAGCCACTGGGAAAAGAAATTAAGAAGCACAAGTTTAGAAAGGGATGAATCACATGCAACAAGAAAAACGTTAGTTATGAGTGTGGTACACCGGTAGAGACCTAGAAAGAGATGTATTGCGTGTAAGGTGACACGATCAAGAAGGGAGTGTACTGAGATGACGTATGATAGAGTTAAGTGGAAGACAAAAACTGTGTCGAAATTAGGGAGTAGGATAAGGAGAAAGATGACTGCATTTTATTTCGTCTGTAGCGGTTCTTTATATCTGGCGCCTTCGCCCGTCCTTAGGCTCAACACTTAAAAAGTCCTATGATATAAATGATTTGCATACTTAATCTAGAGAAGTTGATCTTTAAAGGCACTAACCTTCTCGTGCAGTGCGCGGCGGTGAGCACATGTCTGTCGGTGATGAGCGCGCCGCCGCAGTACTGCTCAAAGCCTTCCGGCGTGATGGAGGCCATCCATGGCCAATCACGCGGGTTGCCCGGCCGCGCCCCTACCACGCGACTCATCGCACGCGTACTCATGCCGCATCCTTGAAATATAAGGAAATTACGTAGCTACTAGCTATCCTCCAATCCGGTAATAATGAAGAAGTAACGGCCCGTGCAGGCTGAGCCCTCGAGCTAAGTTACTTATAAATGGTTTAGGCTAAGCGCCATGTGCTCAGCCACCTCAAACCCGGTTAATCTGTAAATGTCTCTTCAAGGCAAACAGTGGCAATTCAGTCAAAAAATACCTATATACATCTTAGAACAAGCAACCGAACTCTTGTTCGAAGCTGTACTCTTTATCTGCTGTTACCGTATTCTTCAGAGTTGTATATAGAACTTTTTTTTTTTGCTTTAAATATATATAGTCAACAATCACCTATTGCCGGTTTCCCGAGAGTTAGGGATTTCTAATTATTGGCCATACTTCATAGAGGTTAATGTTAAATTAGAACTTATTTATGGCATGATTTTATTCCAGGATTTAAAAGTATCTATCTATTGTATGGATCTGATGTTGGGCCACCAAAGTTGCGGATGAAAGGAGATTGCATGTGGCTGAGATGCGTATGTTAAGATGGATGTGTGCTGTGACAAGAATGGATAAAGTTAAGAATGTGTATATTAGAGGAAGTTTGAAAGTAGCGCCAGTGGTGGAGAAATTGAGAAGCAAAAGGTTAGCGTGGTATGGACATGCGACGAGACGATGGGGACATAAACCTGAAAGTGTTAAGAATGAATGTGGATGGCTACAAAGGAAGAGGAAGACCGAAGAAAGTATGGATGGATTCTGTGAAAGAGGATATGCTTAAGAAAGGAGTGGATTCAGATATGACGGCTGACAGAGATGTATGAAAGAACAGCACATACTGTGCCGACCCTCCGTAAGGGATAAGGGCAAGTTGATGATGAAAAGTATGTATCTAGCCAGTTATTTAACGCAATTTGTTTTGTCAATGCCGTTACACTTGTATCCTATTTTATTTTATTTCTACATTTATACCTTTGTAAGTCCATTTGACATATTCCTATAGGTAATATCGATAAAATGAAACAAAAAATATTCATGATCATGTATTTAATACATTACACACCTCTGTTCTCTGCGCGCACTATTCTGGTGACTACTTGGGACTCGTCCCGGGAGGCGGTAGCGGGCAGGTCCCCGGCCAGAGCCTCGGGACCCGCGCTGAAGTCTTCAGGGCAACAAGCGCCAAGAGAACTACAAAAGTCATGGTTAATAACTCTCAGTACGACTGAATATTACTGGTATATTTAATTGATTTAACACTAGCATTAAATTGTTTATAGAATAGCTGTTTCTTGCGACTTTGTCCGCGTTAAATTCAAACATAATAAAACATAAAGCCTATGTTACTCACAGATAAATTACCTTTCTAATGATGAAGGAAATTTTAAAATCTTCCCAGTAGTTTTTACGTGAATCGAATACATACAAAAATACAAATCTCTCCTCTTCATGATTAGTATGGACGTAGAATATATATAGAAATACTATAAAGTTTAATACAAGATGAAAACTCCTTTTTAGAATCGAAAACTTAGGTTATCTTTAGAACTCTAGAACTTTTTAGGAATCTATCTGTGCGTTTATTTTTAGCGGACTTTTCTAAGGCTATTAAAACGTGGTATTTGTACGTACGATCGTTTGATAACGCAGAGATAGTCCATGTACTTTAGGAAGTCAGCCTTGAAGTCCTGCAGCATGCAGTGCTGCACGTGCCGGCAGCGGCCGCGCTTGCCATTTGGTAGGAAGCATGGCTGGTGGGCGACGTCGGGCTGGAACAATATCACACTAAAGACTTAAAAACTAGTACTATCTTACTAATATTATACATGCGAAAGTTTAGATGGATGTTTGTTAGAGTTTGTAATCTAAACTGCTGAACGAATCTCAATGAAATTTGGTATAGACGTTGAAGATAGTCTGGAAGAACACATAGGCTGCTTTTGTTTTTTTAATTTCACGAGGACGGAGTCGCGGTCGAAAGCTAGTATAGTATAAAAATACTCGATGTTGTTACAAAGTCTACCAAAATAGATTAAATAGATTAATAGAAATATTTTTCATGTTATTTAGAAGCTTGAGAATTTCCGACCACCCACGAACTCGAAATTACTAGTTTTAACAAGAAAATGCAGAAGAATTTCAATTAAAATAAATCGATGAAAAATGACAGTACATCATATCTTAGTTTTAATGCATTAATGGAGTGTTAGTGGTTATATTCTTGCACAAGATATTGCGGCGAGTGGAGAGATCAATCAAAGGCAACGCTTGTTTGTGGGCGTCACAGTGGCGCCACCAACCACAAAGTGAACTCTCTCTTATTGGAATTTGATACTCGAATACTTTATTAAAACTATAATGAAGTTGTTTGCATTAGTTTTGATAGTTAGATTTAGGTGTTTTTTTTTTAAGTTGTTGGTATAATTTTCGTTTTCATTGTTACTTTTAGTTTAGTAACTATTTAGCTGTTTCGGGTAAATCAAGAGGATATAATGCCAGCATCTTACAAATCGATGTTTGAGGTTGAAATTGATTTTCGACTATTTTCATTTAAACTTACTTATCACCGGTTTCCCAGCTACGTTTAACCATTCGTTAGTGTTTTTGGTTTAATAAATTCATTAAATGAGTTGAAACATAGGTAAACCTTACATTAACGAATAGATAAATAATAACAAAATAAGCGGATACAACAGAAACCCAGCATTAAACGGCCCAAAAGCTATCAACGAGCATATAAAGACGTGCGCTCTGAACTCACGAGCCGTAGTAAAGTTTGAATATTATTATACCTGTGTTGTATTCAGTTCAACAAATCTCTTAGTCCTTCCTTGCCCGATGTGCAGGCCGCCCGCCGCGATCACATCATCCCATGATGCGTCAGTCAAGTAAGCTATAAGAAGTAAACTTTTAAAACAAATGAAAAATAAAATAAAACAGCGTTAAATCCTTAAAAACACTACAATACAATTATGAATTTACAAAAAAAATAACACAAAATAATGAAAAACGTAACTAATTAAGTGAAAAAAAAGAAATATTTGAAATTAGTGTTGCAATGCTGACTGGATTGGGTCCTCATCTTTATCATCATCATCACCAGCTCATTATACGTACCCACCGAGGGTCTCGGAGCCTACCCTATTAAGGGGTGACACAGTCAACCACGCTGGAAAATTGCGGATTGGGTCCTCGCTTTAAATGCTAGTAACTTCTAGCTGAAGTACCCAGCGCTGATCTACCGTGAGAGAGAGATCAAAGAAACCTTAATTTAGGGTCCACGATTGGGATGCACGTATAAGCAAGTGTGAAATTTAATTACTTTCAAACGAAAATTGATCTATTAATTAACAGCAGAATTTTGAATTTTAAACTACTAAAGATTCTAGTAAAGAATGTCCGTAATTCACATTCAATCTTACTAATATTATAAATGCGAAAGTTTGGATGGATGGATGTTTATTAGAGTTTGTAACCTAAACGGCTAAAAGGACCTTAATGAATTTGCCACAGACGTAGAGGACAGTCTGGAAGAACACATGGGCTACTTGCTTTAGTTTTTGATTAATTTAACGCGGAGTCGCGGGCGAAAGCTCGTTTCTACATAAAATAAATCCATTTCAAACCAAACTAAACATTTAGCGACATTAAGTTTAAAATAATCAATCAACTTACATTGTAAATCTTTTCCATTAGTTAGCACAGCCAAACATAATACCACAACAAACAACATAGTACCGCGACTGGTCTCTGAGCGAAACGTTTTGCGACAATACATTTGGGCCGACGGATGTTCAGATAAAAACTATACCTAATGTATAATCCACAGGATGTTCCGATAACAAGCAGAGATTCAATAATTTTATACAATTTAACAGTTAATTTAGGCGTTATTATTGCGTGGTATGAATATTTTGCATCTTTTAAATAAACTTGGAAGTATCTATATTCAAAAATTCTCACTCAATCAATTAAAAAACTTGACTACTAAAAACATGTGTAACAAACGCAAAACATTTCGTTATTTAAAAACAAAAGACGGCTTTTATTACATTTTGTTTTCGCACTAGTTATATTCCCGCGCTAAATTCTATTATTTAATATGATTAGTTAACTTTTTTTCTTAACTATGGTGTGCATTCTTAGTGGCCAGGATGAATACTTTAGCTGTTAACAAACTCCTTTGTCAAAGAGTAGACAAATAAATACAGAGGAGGCATAGTTCACTTAAATTGAGACATTTTCATCACTAACACTATATATTGATATATCCCCAAATGCATTAATTGTAATTAAATTAATTCCGGTGCAAAAATTGTTTTGCTCGCCACATCGTCTGCGTGAAATAAAAAAAAGTATAACCTATGCTACTCAGTGAGAAAACAGCTTTATAATGGTCAACTAATTTTTTGAAATCGGTGTAGTAGTTTTTGAGTTATTTCAATACATATAAAAATCCAAAAATCCAAATTTTCCTCTTTATAACATTAAAGTATAGTAAACATTTTAGTTAACACATTATTTTGGCATTAAATATTGCCAGTTAACAATGAGAAACTCTTGTAATTTTGACAGAACAGTAGCATGATGTAATCTAGGCTTTGGTTGCATTCCTAACTCCAATGCTGTGATCTAGTGTCGGTGTTAATGCTTGACTGTCCGTTGCAAATAAATCTTGACTAATAATAGTATTCTGGAATTAGACCTGCAGTACCAAGGACGGAGCTCCTATAAATAGTAATAAATATTTATCCTTATCTTACTGAGGTAAAATTTATTGGCGCCGTAGGAAATTATATACAATCACCTGTTTGTGTCATATTACGGTCAGCGGTTCTCAAAATTTGTTAAATTTATTTTAACTTTTTTTTAACAGTTAACATTTAACATTTTAAGATACCCTTCATGGCTTTTAGCTATTCCGTTTTATATTAATACTTTTTTTATAGTTCCTTCTCATTCTTTAAAAACTTTTCTAAGAATTACTGTCACTGAAAATTTCGTGTATTCTTTACTGAAACATTGTTATATGTTTTCTAACTAAATTAATGTGTAAAAATCATTACTTAATAAGTACAGTTAAAATGAACAGTTTAACAATCGCCTATTAATATATTATAAATAACTATTTGCAATCTTTTCTATATTGTATGTCTAAGGGAAAATATTTCCACATGATACGTAGTTAATTCTGTGATATTTCTAACTAGTTATTTTTTTCTCAGTTGACTTCTTTTAGGTTATATAATCATACCGTTATCGAACTTACACTTTTACTAAGCAATAAAAACCTAATGAACAGCGTTTGCAGATAATTTTCCTATAACAAAAAGTGTTGCATCGAATACATTATCATACTTCATACTAATGTTATTAATGCGACTGTTTGGATGAATGGATGGATGTTAGTTTGTAGCCTAAAGATCTGAACAGATTTCAATAAAATCTGTTAAATATGTATAGAGGATAGTCTGGAAGAACATAGGTTACTCACTTTTATTTTTTTTAACTCCACGCGGACGGAGTCGCGGGCGAAAGCTTGCGATTCATACATAAATGTCAGTTAAGTAAGATACAAATATGATTTCGCTAGTTTTATTTTAGTGCGTTGTAAAATTAAATTTGTCAAGTCCTGTTTAAAATTGTATTAACTACTTTAGTAATAACTAGACATATGTTTACTGCGACAAAAATAAAGAACTTAAACTGATTGATATTAGAATAATAATAAACAGAAAGGCGGTATTTATCTGTACCGGAAAATGACGGAAAAGTAGTTCAAATGAATCGGCTATGCAAATACTGGGCTGCACTGCCGCGGCCGAGCGCCGCATACTCAGTATTGGGCCGCAATTAAAATACGTCTAAATATTAGGATGCATTCACACTGCTATGAAATTCGAATATATTTAAGGAATTAAGAGAGATATCTTAACTACAAGATATTTAATAGATTAAAGTACCAAAAATAATACAATGAATGTGGAAGAATGAAAGGAGTTTAAAATTTTATAAGGCGAAGTAAAAGTAACATTTAAAAGTTGGCAAAGACTTGGACTTTATATTGCTTTGGGTAAAGTGACAAGAACAAGCACAGATTTATCAAATAACTTTTTTATCTCTGTTCTGTCAGCAAATATTTCAAATCTATATGGATAAAGAAAATGACACAAGAGGGCGCTAGTAAGCTATCATAATTTAATTTCACTTATGCCCACCGGTTTAGATAACTTGTTAGTCTTAAGTAAACTTACATCATAAGTATAATTGTTTTGACATATTTGTATTTTCCTTACAGTGGCATGTTAAAAGTCGTAATAAAAATGTTGTTGATGTGATTGAGCCCTAATGTGAGGGCGCCGGCGCGGGCGGACCGGCTGACTTGCCTAATTACTGACCATTGCCCACTCCGCATTCAAGTTGCAAGCTTTCAATTGTTTTTGCTATTGCAGAGCAATACTGCAGGTTATTGAGCGAGTTCATTTTATATCATTGTGTTGTGTTGTGTTCAAATGACAGTTTACACGACACAAATCTGTTTGATTTGTAATTACATTTTACACTAGCTGTAGCCCGCGACTTCCTCCACTCAATATTAAGATAAATTATGCCGTAACACACATAAAAAAAAATATAAAAAAAAATATATCGACGAATTGAGTACCTCCTTCTTTTGGGAAGTCGGTCGAAAAGTAGGCAATAATATGCCCGTCTATGTCAGCTACCTTTCGGTAGAAATTTTCCCAGCCGTTTCGGAGATTACACAGAAGAAACGCGGCTTGCGGACAGACAGAAAGATAGACAAAGAAATTTTAAATGCAATTTTCGTTATTAGCGACACAAATACATCATCTTCCCAAAATCTGTAATTTTTCATTTGATATTACAAACAGACACTCCAATTTTACTATATGTATCGATAGATATAGATGACAGAAGTTATATCAGAAAATTAGATGTAGGAATACGGAGTAACGATGTTTTAATATGTAAATAACTAAAAAATAAATCGTTTTTTTTACTAAACTATCTTTTTACTGTTAAGAAGAATCACTGAACAGTTTATAATCTAAACTTTTAAAAAACAAATGTTCACAATAACCTAGAAACTTTAAATTTGTGTTTTATTTTAATTACTTTATCCATTTTTGGAGCGAAGGCGACTTTTGAAAGTCAACACTTTAATGCAAGCTTTTAAAAACACCTTCAAAAATCACATCAAAATTCTACATCCATAAATGTACATGTTTGTACAAATTTTCAAAATATGTTCCAAGAATTTAATTTGGAAATCACCCAGTTATAATATTAAGCAAGAATCCTGTATGGAGAAAACTTATCATATAAAAATATTGTTTTAATGTCTTAATCTTACTAAAATTATAAATGCGAAAGTTTATATGGATGGATGTTTGTTAGAGTTTGTAGCCTAAACGGCTGAACAGATCTCGATGAAATTTGGAATAGACTTAGAGGATAGTCTGGAAGAACACATAGACTATTAACTTTTGTTCTCATGAACCCCACGCGGACGGAGTCGCGGGCGAAAGCTAGTGTACAATAATTAGTAAAATACTAAAAGAAGTATTAGCATTAATTAAGCGTATGCCAATATGTTAGCGACAAAACATGTAAATTGTAAATAAACATACGCAATCTTGGAACTGCGTTAATTAACAAATGTATGCTCTACATACCGTTAATGTCAAGCATACTTTACCTGCCAATTAAAATCCCTTACATTTACGGTATCAAGTACTTTGTAGCGATAGATACTGTTTACAGTAATCTACTAGTACTCAATAAAAAAAAAAGTATAAACCCGACTGACAACCGTGAAACTATCGCCCTTACTGACATGCTCGGGTTAACGTCCAATGTATCCATACTATTATCTATACTAATATAATAAAGCGTAAACACACACTTCTTTATTGCCTAAGACGCCAGCAATTACAGCATATTTTCGAATAACTCTTTTTTTAATAAAAAGCTCTACACTTACGTCACGCTTTAGGCTATATTTTCACGCCGTTAAACTTAGGGGGTAAATATTTTGAATTAAAACCCTAGTGTGGGAAAGAGACCATAAGTTGTTGCCAACATCAAGGAATGGTTGCCATGGTTTGTCATTTTGACATTAACAATTGATAATTTGACAAATGTGAACAATAAAATGAAATTTTTATAATTTCATGCGGATGAAGTCGCATGCGGATGAGGTCAAAGATATCCAGCTATCTTTAAAATTTAGCCCTGTATAGCCTATTCACAGGAACATTTTAGGTTATAGTCAGGGACACAACACTAGTGATAACCTTCCCTCATCAGATTTCCTGATAAAATCTACATTACATGAAAGAGCACTATTTTTAAACATGTTTTAACCGGGTTGCCTAATCCTAGCCTGGCAAGGCTATGTTTAATTAATCTCTGAAGTGAGCAAATTTTGTGTTTCCTGAAAATTTTGTCACCGATGGATAGTACGTAACGTGAAGTTTAGTATTAGTTATTTAGCAATTTAAGGGGCTGTCCCATCAAATAATAAATTGATAACAATCATGCATGTAAAATAAGTGATGGAAATATCGGATTTTGTTCCCATATTTGACAGTAACGTCATTTTTAAAGTATCTGAGCCTCTATCTAGTGGTGGGACAGACCCTAATAGTTGTATTATGTATGTAAGATTTTATCTAGTGCCATCTATCACTTACCTTCGATCTACAGCTAACGTAATCCCAGTCGACGCCTACGTGCTCCCTTCACCGCGAGCAATGCCGTTTGAAAGTGCAATTGCAAATAACTGATTTTAGTATCATTTATATTTCAAATATTACACGACTGTGGAATCTTCTAGATGTAGGTTTGCCAACCGACAATTACATTACCGTCGTGTTCTACAGATCCTCCAATCGATTGTTGGTTCAGTTAAAAGTTGGTTATAATCGGGCGCACAATTTTTGTGCGATTGTCGATTGTTTCGCAGCCAATTTAACTGTTTTGCACAATTAAAAATCGAGTAGTGTGAACCTCTATATAAGCTAGGAATCAAAGCGAGGCTGTTGTGAGATAGTTTAGTCAAAGGTGTGCGCCCGCTCTTATCGAAATTAGCGGTTTTGTTTTGTTTTAAAAATAATCGAACACTAAAAACAATAGACAATAGATTCGAGAATGTTACTTTATGACTATTATAACTGTTTAAAAAACTATGTTTACAGCTATATAAGAAAAACAAGTGTACATTTTGTCAATACACAATAGTTTTAGCTGTAATCTGACCTTTCCTCACGATCTCCGCCATCTTGATTTGTTGATTAGACTGTTGCTTGTTACGGCTAGGGTTGCCAACTCTTCATATTTTACTACAATTATCTTTTGTAAGAGGCTTGTAATGTGAAATAAGTGACTGTTATTTTTGCTCTCAGTTTAGTAAATATTGGCAACCCTACTCTTGTCGATACCTTCATCTATTGATATGCTTGTTAAGGCTGAGTGAGTTGTCGTTTGCCTAATCCGTTGAAAACGTTATTCCTGTGAACTTAGCATAGGTTAGATTCACTGGAGATACTTTTATATCTTTCTATTCTATCTGAATTCGCCGAAAAAACGAAACGACAACTACCCAGAGGGATGTCCCTGATTTGTAATTGTTGATATATTGTGTTCCTTTAAACGACAGAGAAGACCCATCTATACTATTATAATAAAGCGTAAACACACTTCTTCGTTGCCTAAGATGTCAGCAATTACAGCATACGTTTGAATAATTCTTTTTTTAATAAAAATCCCTACACTTACGTCATGCTTTAGTCTATATATTTTCACGCTGTTATACTTAAGGGTAAATATTTTGGATAAAAACCCTAATGTGGGAAAGAGACCATAAGTTGCTGCCAACATTAAGGAAGCAAGATTGCCAAGGTTTGTCATGTCATGTCATTTTGACATTTGTAATTGATAATTTAACAAATGTAAACAATAAAATAAAATTTTGGTCGAAGCCGCACGGGAACAGCTACTTTATGATAAAAAGGATAGCGTCTCTACCGTCAAATCTACTTTCGCAACCCATCCTTTCCTTGTAACAAAAGTGTGGGAAGTGACAGGAACTAAAATGAGGCCTTCTTCACGTAAATTGTCAGTTTTATAACTATTTAATTTATTCTAATATTCTTTGAATTATCCCGATATTATCCACAACATCCATATATGTTATTGCACCTGTTTTTTTAGTAACAATTAATTCGACGATAAAACACAGCTGTATGTTCCTTTTTATACTTAAAAGTACTAGTTTTTGTTTCTGACACGTGCTATTAGGTCATATAAAGGCAATTAACATGTTTGTATAAAATATGCGGCACATGGCACAACGAGCAGATGACTTAGGTTGCATTTAAAAAAACAAATAAAATTAGACTTCATGAGATTGAGACAAGGTTTAATTTCAATGGGCTACTAGTTCGTAGGCTGGTTGGGATCCTTGTTTTAGATAGTCGAAACCTAAAAAGCCATGTTACAGATAATAAAGACAGATGTGTTCAACCTTTTTGGAGTACGCTGTAATTGTTTTGAAATGTGCACATTACTAACTGACGTACTTGTTTAATTGGGGAGACATTTATTTGCAAAATATTCAAAGAATTCCATGTTATTAGAAATAAGAATCCCATTTATAAGATATCTACACCAATATTATAAAAAGGAAAGATTTCTATTTTTGTATGTATTCGATTCACGTAAAAACTACTGATCCTATTTAAAAAAAAACTTTCACCATTAGAAAGGTAATGTATCTGAGAGTAACATAGGCTATATTTTTAAACTTCACGCGGGCGACGTCGCGAGCAATAGCTAGTATATTATAAAATTGTAATAACAGATCAATTCAGTAATGTTTTTTACCAACAATATAATCCATAACAATTTATTGTTATGTCGATTATGTCGCTAAACATTTAAACGATCGATTGTAATCTTGCGACAAAAACAATTTTCATTCAATGCAGAACTAACCTGTCATCGGCCATTTTAAATTCCCGAATTACAAGATGGCGGCCGTTTCATTGATTATTATTGTGGAGATCTAAGCCGGCATTATAGTGCACATCACGTGCCATCCACAAAACAGTCGGATAACCACAACCGGCGGTTCCGCACGGCAGTCGGCATCTCCGGTATTGTCGTGTCCTTATTCTGAAACAAGATAAAATTAATTAATTAAATAAAAAAAATAAATATGATATTCTAGTAACATATAATGTTTTTAAATATAAATAAAATCATCATAAAGGTAATAAAATACTGGTGCAAGCTTAAAGTAATGAAAAAAAATGGTGTACTTCACACGTTTCTATGCTACAAAAAAAATAATTGTCTATGAACCGTTTTTTTATCTATTCTTTCTATGATATACTTTGCTATTTTTTTTTGATGGAGTAATAATTTTATCGTATGTGTCATAAACTATGCGTAATGATGAATATATTAAACATTTTAAAATTCCGTTAAGTATAAATCTTGATAAGTGCCAACGGATCTTAGCAAATCAACTTTTTCGGTCATTATTCAGCACAGGCATCCAACTAGTTGGTCCGTATTTGGCAAATGTAGGTCCCGCTAAAGTGTGATTAATGAACCATTAGTAAAGTGTTATTTTAATAAATCAGATTATTTTTCGACAAGCTCTGCTCTTTATTATTGTACTAACTGTTGCTTGCGACTCCGTCCGCGTAAAAATAAAGAATATTATTAAAATATAGCCTATTTGACTCACTGATAATATGGCCGGCCCAGTAGTTTTTGACTCATGTTATGTTTGTCATAACAAATCATGTTATATTACCCTATAATTAAACCCGTGAAAGTCTTCCTAAGACAAATAAGGAAGTAACAACACATATCACATATAAAAGAAAACAACTAACAGGTTTATTACGAAAATCTGATAAAGAAGATACGATCATTTTTGCGAATTCGCTCTCTTTGATATCTCGTGCCGCGTAGTCAGAATAACACCGCGAACGAGAGCCTGATTCGCAATTAGAGTTGTGTTTTTGCCGAGCCGGTTTACAGTTAGTGCGTCCAGGTCGTTCCTTACAAGGAGACTTGTCCCGTCAGTTGTAGGAACGCGTCAATATTGTGCCGGCCATCGGCAACGCTTTCTACTATTTAATTGATCGAATTGAAGGAAAGCCTAGAATCTGTAATTATTGCTACATTGATTATATTTGCAACCTTATTATGGTATACCTTCTTCGTGTTTAAAGTGTCTTGTTCTGAATGATATGTTCCTATTTACCGGATATATTAGAATAAAAATTTATTTAACGTTAAAATGATTCTTAGCTTGAAATTGACGCAACACTAAATTCAAGCGAACTTTTATAATATATTTTTGTATGTATTGGAATAACTCAAAAACTATTGGGCCGATTTTAAAAATTCTTTCACCGTTAGAAAGGTAATTTATCTATGAGTAACATAGGCTATATTTTTTATGCGGGCAAAGTCGCGAGCAACAGCTAGTCGAATATAGATGGGAAAAGTTGTGCTCGGATCGTGGCGAATAAAAACTTCTCCTTCGCCAATCAGAATTGGTGGAAAGTCTTCCTTAATTGGTTAATATTAGATAGATATTATAACTAACATCTGGCCTAAGTATACCTCCATATAATTAGCTAATAAATTGACACTCGAGTTAAAGGAATTCGTATTGTCCTCAATTGAGATTATAATCTCAACAATGAGGCGTTATTAGGAACAAGTTTAGTCGCCTTTCTAAATCCTGCGTAAATGTGCTCGTAATGTGAATGTTTGTTTTATAATAATGCATTTAATTGGATGTTTATTACGAAGTTACTGTCGCTTTTGTTAACGAATAGTTTAGTATTGTATTCTTCAATGGCAACCCTGTGGTACGAAGTATCAAAAGAACTTGATTTATTCATTTCTTATTATTGTCAGTAATTTCTACTTACACAATTATAAAACCTACGCTATGAGAAAAAATATAAAAAAAAACAAAAATTATTGATTTCATGTCCGTCTAATCCCAAAAATGATGGACATCGCGAGTCATTGAGAGCGTGGTCACGTATGAATGATGGGCGGTTGGACTCACCGCGCCCCCGCGCCCCCTGGCGGCCACTGACCGACAGTAGCAAAAAATGGCAAGAAACTGAAATAACGACAACCAGAGACAATCGCAAGCTGTGCTATTCCCTAACCATAAGCAATCCTTTCACACGAAGAAAAAATATGAAATATTTTTTTTTCCAGTTTAAACCAGTTATTTGTTGGATTTACTATGGTTTTTGTTAAAATATCAAACTTCTGTTTTGTCGTAATTTATTAGTTTTTTGACTTCCTTAAAATTATGTCCTAAAAATATTCCCTTCGGTATTACACTTTCACATTTTTCTTGAGTCACCCACTATTTTATCACCCCTTATCTCTGAGCTATCAGTGGGGTATACAGTGAGTTGATAATTTCATTTTGTTATTATTAACCCACGTATAATCAACATGCAACACGAATTTACTAAATGTTTTCTCTCTAATTGTCGTTCACATGATTAAAAATTCCCTTCGGGCTAAACATTTTTGCAAGTCACACGCCGGTTTCGCTCGTATAAAAAAGCGCTTGTTAAATACGATTAGAAATCATTACCGGACTGGTTGTGGTCTGTGAGCGGGAAGTTTTTGTCTATGCCACAGAAAAGACGCACGTACAATTTTATATATTGGAAAGTAAGAGATGTGAAATGAGATCGATTTGTGAACAGAATAAAATAGTTTCGGTAAAAAGTTTTGTGTCCATAGTAACAATTATCCTTTGTGACTGTAACGATTTGAATTTTGAAATATGAGGTGTTGATTGCCAGTGGCGCTTGTTCTTATAAAAGGTGTCGAGCAAGCGGATAAGAGAATTCGCTAGGCACTTGGTTGCCCAAAGATTACAACATTTAGATCGATTCTACAACTAGCTTTCGCCCCTGACGCTATTTGCGCGGATAAAAAAACTATATGTTCCGCCAGTCGATGTTGTACCTACCTTTGTGCCAAATTGTATCGAGAATCGTTCAGCCATTTTGGCTGTAACTCAATTTATTCATACATCTAAACTTGCTCAATTATAATCATTAAGAATTAAGATTTATTAAACACAGAGCGAAGAGAAAGAAAGCGAAAAGAGTGAATTAAATAAAGCTTAGAGCTATCTAAAACATTTATTCACTAGCTTTCGCCCGCGACTCCATCCGCGTGGAATTAGAAAAAAACTGAGTAGCTCATGTGTTCTTCCAGACTATCCTCTACGTCTATGCTAAATTTTATCAAAATCCGTTCAGCCATTTAGGCTAAATACTCAAACAAAGATCCATCCATCTAAACTTTCGCATTTATAACATTAGTATGATGTATCTATACTATTACAATAAAGTGTAAACACACACTTCTTTGTTGCCTAGAATGTCAGCAATTACACCATATTTTAAAAAGCCCTACACTTATGTCACGCTTTAGGCGTTATATTTTCACGCCATTAAACATAGGGAGTAAATATTTTGGATAAAAACTCTAATGCGGGAAAAAGACCATAATTTGCTGCCAACATCAAGGAAGTAAAGTTGCCGCCAACATCAAGGAAGCAAAATTACCATAGTAAGGTAATTGGTATTTTGACATTTGCAATTGATAACTTGACAAATGTGAACTATAAAATGATTTTTTTATAGTTTTATGCGGATGAAGTCGCATGGGAACAGCTAGTTTGGAATAATTCAGCAAATTATTTCGGTCTAAATTATAAACAGATGTTCATATACCGGATGCAGGTTGAATTATAAAAGTGTGTTTGCGAGCGGTATTTGATTATACAGTTAAAGGAGTGTCTACCAAATTGGTAGCTATAAAAATGAATTGCTTCGATCTAACAATATAACGATTTTTATTAGTCCATTAACAATGAACCGATAAATAGATCTAGTTTATTGCTTTCCATCGCAATGTAGAAAACTAATTCTCACTAATTTTCCATTAAAATTAATATCAATTCAATAAAAGTAACTTATTGTCGGTAAACTATGTATGTATTAAGAGCGAGCACACACCCTTGATTGAACAATCGCGCAACAACTGCGTTTGTCAATTATTTCGCAGCCAATTCAACTGTTTATTTCCATAATTAAAAAGCGAGTAGTTTGCTCCATAGCGTGAAAGCGCGACTAAACTGTTGTGCGATAGTTTAGTCAAAGGTGTGCGCTTAAGCCCAAGCTGTAATAAATTAGTATGACGTATTTACGTGTTGGAACATTTGCTTCATGTTGCATTTTCACTGAAACACGTAGTTATCTATACTATTATAATAAAGCGTAAACACACACTTCTTTGTTGCCAAAGATGTCAGCAATCTATACTATTGTATATTTTATATATTTCTATCTATATTAAAATAAAGCGTAAACACACACTTCTTTGTTGCCTAAGATGTCAGCAATTACGGCATGTTTTTGAATAATTCTTTTATTTAATAAAAAGCCCTACACTTGCGTCACGCTTTAGGCTATATATTTTCACGCCATTAAACTTTGGGGGCAAATATTTTGGATAAAAACCCTAATGTGGGAAAGAGACAAGCAAGGTTGCCATGGTTTGTCAGCGTCATGTCATTTTGACATTTGCATTTGACACATGTAAACAATAAAATAAAATTTTCATAATTTTATACCGATGAAGTTGCAGGGGAACAGCTAGTACAAAAATAAAAAAACATACAGACGAATTGAGTACCTCCTTCTTTTGGGAAGTCGGTCAAAAATAATCTATTTTTCAAACGAAATGAGAATGATGTCAAAACGTTTTACCGGTGTTTTGACAATGGAATCCCACAGTTATATTTCATACTTGCCAGTGTTGTGTCAGTACATGTAAAATACTTAGAAATAGCGTAGGTTTAACATGGTTTCACGAGGTTATTGGAAAGCGCGGGTCTATCACTTCCTACGTATTTTATCGACATGATAAACATAGCATTGCTTTTAAAAATACATCATTAAACACACTACACACCTACATCATAACTGAATAGTTGGAATTTTCAGGAAAAATCCTATAGTTGAATCTAAAGGTGTGTAGCAGACTTTAGAAATTATAGTAAAATTCTTTAGGCTCTAATCGCACACATATAGTACAAACAGAAAATTTTAAGAAATCTTCTGCAAACAAAATAGAAGATTTTTATATTAGTGCTAGTTTTGCCAGCTGCTCCCTCCGCGGGGTTTTAAAAAGTAAGTAGATTATGTGTTCTTCCAGACTACACTGTCCATCTGTACCAAATGTTATCTAGACCTGTTCAGCTAGTTAGTCTACAAACACTAACAAACATTCATTTGTTTAAACTTTCGCATTTATAATATTAAAAAGACAAACAATTCTGTTTTTTATTTGAAGAGCGGAAATGCACAAAAACGCAGAACCAGTTCCAGCGCCCCCTTGCGGCCATATGAAGCTTGTTTTGATCATTGAAGAAATTAAGTCCTTAAAAAATACATCCATTATTCACATTATCAGGATGCTTAATTCTGACGGCAAGTCTTTGGGAAATAATTCGTGTTTTTGTCGCGGGACTTGATTGTAATTTAAAAGAAATCGTATCTTACGTTTATAAGGTTAATTTATTTTCGAATTATGAAAAATAAACAAGATAAAAATAACAACAAATTACACGGATTACGTAAGTGGTTATTTTTAACATTTAATTGCCATTACACGATATCATATTACATGTTTCTTATTTTAATTTTAATTATTGATTTCATGAAATAAATATTAATAGTTTAATGTATAAATTTCCCATTTTAATCGATTAATATTGTGACACAATTTAAAAATTCATTGCAATTATAATAATGTTTTTATTTAGGAGCTTTCAACAAACTAAAATAGCGTCATTTTGATAAAAGTTTATTATTGTATTTGCAGAAAATTTATGTCACTATTTGATAACATATCGTGATATTTTATTTGGATACGGAAATCTTACAATATGACGATATATCCTGCATACGATTTATATTTTTTGCGCCACCTACAAACTTATGAATGAGCATAGACTAAATTATGTATTCTACAATGGCCAGTGTTAACGTCTACAGAATAAACAATACAAACTTTTTGCTAACTTGTTAATCTATTGTCTATTTATATTCTATCTTGAGATACAAATGATAATTTAATGCTTTGTATTTTCGCTTGTGAGTTAATTTTTTTATTTGCGTGAACGTGTTTGGTATTTCAAGCGTTCAAAAAACAAATGGTGTTGATAAAAAAATAAAGTAGTTACTTAAAGATGATGTATAAGTAAACATTAAATGCTAATTAAAAATCGAAACAAACTTAAGAATATTACAGACTAGTCAATTATTCTATCCTTTACACCTATGTCAAATTTCATCGAGATCCGTTCAGCTATTTAGGCTACAAACTCTAACAACCATCCATCTAAACTTTCGCATTTATAATATTAGTATGAATATGATTTAGTTAGTTAATTCATAGGTAATTGATTCCAAAAATTTCAATATCTGACGCATAACAAACGAAGTATAACATCCAGAATTATGCTAATTCATTCGGTCATCAATAAAAGAATTAGAGGTCAAACGTATGTCAAACTCGTAGCCATAAATCTCACCGGATTAATTCGAAAGGCGCCTAAATTGGTCGCAGTTGTCTATGACTCGCGGCCAGTAATTAATTTTATCTCGATATTTATAATCTGTAAACAATAAATTCACCTTTATTCAAAGCTTACGGGTTAATATAAATTATGGAGCAGGTAATAACTAGAGAGCAATGCATATTGTGGATTTACTAAATTTTGTCGTAGATTGCAGTATTTTGCAGTCTTAAATATTTGTCAATAGATTACGATTGTTGTTAGAAACGAAACCACCCGCTTTAGCAACTATTATATTTGTTTTATATGTTATTGACCGACTTCCCAAAAGGAGGTACCCAATACGTCTGTATGTTTTTTTATGTGTTTTACGGCATAACTCCGCCGCTAATGGACCGATTTTGAAAACATTTTTTTTTGTCTGAAAGTCTTGCAGGTCGGTCCCATTTTTGGAGTTAAAGACTTCGGCGCAGTTAAATAGTTTCCTTATGTAGCCTAATTTCGTTACTTTTTAATGTATTGTTCTTTGAGAATATTTTGTTTTTAATATATTTTGTTTGGAAGTCGGTTTTGTATTTTATAAAAAAAAATTGTACGTATCTTTTTATTTTTTTAATAAGATATTTATATCGGTTATTTTAACATTGTTAATGTACTCAGTAATAATTTAAACAATATTCAGTTGTCAAGGTCTTGCGCCATCTGGTCTTAAACTGACCACTTCATTTAACTTCACCTTGGAGTTATTTTTTGTATTTGTAATGTACTGATTCGATTGCAGAGATTAAATTTACAACCGTGTAATTTTAATAAAATAATGTGACGAAAACAATCATTTCGTTTAAGATAATTTAAAAACATTTATAAGGTAAACTATTGTACGGCATATATTTACAAAGTTACGTCGCTTCGCTTCGACGTATAATAGCAAATTAAATATTCATTGTTTGTATATTACAATCAACATTCAATACTTTAATATTTAAATAATAACGACCTTCGCGGCTTTTTAACAAAAAAACTTTTCTTTATTTTTGTTAAAATTAAGGTAAACGAGACTATGATTTAAAGAAACAACTTCATTCCCTTACGGTAAACCCCAAAAGTTACATCAAAACATTTTTATGTTCAATCATTCGTTCGTATAGTTTACAGTTTAATTCATTCATTCTTTTACAGTATTTGTAGTACTCATCTTAAAAGATTGCTTTAGGTTAGAAGCGATTTATTAAAAAAATGTTTTGTAGTGTTCAGTTCAGTTTTAATCTCCGCAAAACGTGAGAACCCGGAAGTAAACACAGTCCCATATATATGTAATAAAAGTAAATAATAAAACAAATATAGCGATATTTACGTAAACTTTAATCACGCCATTATTGTACTGTCAGATCGTTAATTACATGCATAAAATTTAAAGTAAAATTAAGCGATAATTCTGTTCATATGCTTAATTAACTTAAGCGTGGATACCGATTGCCAAAAGCTCTTCCATCAGAGTAACTTGGGTAACTCAATTAAGATTCTTATACGACTTTAAAGTATACTAAATTGTATCCTTGGTTAGAAACTAATCAAGCTTCCATTATAAATCTGCTAATGACTTAACCTACAGTAGGTTTTAAGGTTTAAACGGCTTTATGGAAAACCATTGGCATTCTACGCCTACTCCATTTAGAAAGGTTTGGAATAAAAGCTACAAACTATGTATTTAATTATGTGTCAACCAACGTCAGTGGGCCAGCGTGGTTGACTATGGCCCAGTCACCCCTAATTTGGGGAAGGCTCCGGGTGCCCGTGGAGACAAAGCTGGTAATGGTGATTTAATTATGAAATTTAATTTATATTATTGACAAGAAGTAAGCGTTTACAGAACTAATTAAACAGATACTTAAAGAAAATAATGTCTTTTATTCCTACTTCCTACTGTTAAGAAGAAAATTAGTACCGCGCTAGAGAATTGGCGCAACACTAGATTATTGGCATAAACGGCACATCTCTAACTGGCAGCTGTCAATGTCATTAGAGGATTAATATTCGCGCGCGATCCTGAGTGCTGACGAGAAGTGTCGCTCTAAGTTTTATCTATACTATTATAATAATGCGTAAACACACACTTCTTTGTTGGCTAAGATGTCAGCAATTACAGCGTATTTTTGAATAATTCTTTCTTTAATAAAAAGCCCTACACTTACGTCACGCTTTAGGCTATATATTTTCACGTCAGTAAACTTAGGAGGTAAATGTTTTGAATAAAAACCCTAATGTGGGAAAGAGACCATAAGTTGCTGCCAACATCAAGAAATAAAGATTACTCAGGTTTGTCATGTCATTTTGACATTTGCTATTAACAATTTGACAAATGTAAACAATCAAATAAAATTTTCACAATTTCATGCGGATGAAGCCGCATAGGAACAGCTAGTACAATATAATCAAATAAATAAATTGCTTAAAACTACAGACGCCTCAGTTCTGACTTGACATAACGTGTGCATTATGTCAAACTGACAGTTTAAATTTTAGCCCACAGATAGAACTGAGCATATATGTCTGGTTTTAGTTGTTATATGTTTAGTTGTGTGACGCATCAAACGCAGTTAACTAACCAATTACATTTTTATTACTATAATTGCGTTAAACGAGCGCTTTCCGTTTTTCAATTCATAGCGCGTTAATACACTCGTAAATAAATACAATTAAACTGACTTGAATACTAAAATGTGATTTAATATTATATAAAAAAGCTGTAATAAATTATTTTGAATTAGTGCTGTTTATACAACTCTTTTTTTTTCGATTTAAAAGAAATTTTATGAATAACTAGCTGTTTCCGTGCGACTTCATCCGCATAAAATTATGAAAATTAATTTCATTGTTTACATTTGTCAAATTATCAATTGCAAATATCAAAATGACATGACGATGACAAACCATGGCAACCTTGCTTACTTGATGTAGGCAGCAACTTGTGGTCTCTTTCCCACATTAGGGTTTATAACCAAAATGTTTACCCCCTAAGTTTAATGGCGTGAAAATATATAGCCTAAAGCGTGAGGTAAGTGTAGGGATTTTTATTAAACAAAGAATTATTCAAAAATATGCTGTAATTGCTGACATCTTAGGCAACAAAAAAGTGTGTGTTTACGCTTTATTATAATAGTATAGAAGTATAGATAACGCTGTTAATTGGCTCTGAGAAAGATGTAGAAATTATCAATACTTATTACAAAATTAAATTTTAAATACTAATTACATTATTTAATAAGAAGCACCAGCTCTCTTCCCTGACCCAACGACACTGTATACTTTGTTCATAATTTACTTATTTGAACCCACGTTGAAATTAAATAAAATGGTAGTTTTACTACTGAGTACTTCATCACCAGCTCACTAAACGTCCTCATTAAAGGGCCCGGAGCTTACCCTAAGTAGGGGTGAGTAGGCCATAGTCAACAATGCTAACCTAATGCGGGTCGGTCGACTTCTTACATATCTTTGATGATTCACGATGTTTTCCTTTACCGTGAAAACGTCGGGTAAATTACGTACATATGAAATTCGAAAATCATTTTGGTACATGGCGGGATTCGAACCCAAGAACTGTAGATTACAAGCCAGTGCTTAAACCCTTGAGCCACTAACGCACTGAGCACTTGGCGTGGATTGATTTGGAATGCCGATAATCAACTTTGTTATAAGTACGTACTGTTACTGGCCGAATTTAAGCTTTCGTTTAATTACACGGTACATACTGGTTTGGAATTAAAGAAATATTATTTTTTGCGACGATTGTGAAGATATTTTGTCATTTTTATTTCTGAAGCAATTAATGGTCGTTTGGTTAAATATTATATTTAATGAGGGTTATTTTGGGAAATGGATTGTTTTATTTGAGTTCAAGACATAAAAAACGAGGTTACTGTTAGGGAACTGTTTGAAAACTATAAGATGTAAGGGTAGAAAATCATTTATCTACTAGTATCGACTTTAAAACGAGACTATTGCAACAGATAATAAAATCAGGTTACATTTAAACGAAACTAAACTATATCAATTGTTTTTTATTTTTAATTTTAATGTCAAAGTGAAAGTTCATAATCTTTGATTTCAAAACCTTTTAAAAGTGTCTTTGCCTTTTGTTCGCGATATTACGATGTAATAATAACGGTCAAAGAATAAAAAAATCCCTTCCCATTTAAAACAGATTATCGTGTACATACCATAAGAGCTATAATATAGCTAGTAAGTATGTCCGTGAGAGAATTTTAAACCTAATTGCATTGTTCTCGTCAAATTAAATAGCATAAACTTTGAGTAGGAGAAAGATGGGTAGGAAATTACAGTCCTCGGCTGTATATTATGTAAGCAATTACGTTTGCTAAGTACTGATTGGAATCTTAGTTGGTGTTTCACAGTCTTTATTAACTTCTATACTGTTTATAATGTATTGTAATACAACTGGCAATTACTTAATAAAATAAATAATAAGTGCTTATAATCTACAGTTGTCTTAAATAGGCTTTTTTCAGGTTTTTAACTACAAAAACTATGGCACGTAGATGCGATGAATTTTAAAATGCAACTTTAAAAAACTCAGCAATTTATAAATGTTGGATGAGTCGATTTCTTTGTTTTAGATTTTTATTTTCATACTAGCTTTAGCCCGCGACTCCGTCGGCGTGTTATTAAAAAACACAAAGTAGGTAGCCTAAGTGTTCTTCCAGACAATGTTCTATATCTATACCTTTCATCCAGATCCATTAATCTGTTTAGGCTACAAACTCTAACAAACATCGATCCATCTAAACTTTCGCATTGATAATATTAGTATGACGAGCTGTTCCCCTACGGCTTCATCCGCATGAAATTATGAAAATTTTATTTTATTGTTCACATTTGTCAAATCATCAATTGCAAATGTTAAAATGACATGATATTACAAACCTTGGCAATCTTGCTTCTTTATGTTGGCAGCAACTTATGGTCTCTTCCCACATTAGGGTTTTTATCCAAAATATTTACCCCTTAAGTTTAATAACGTAAAAATATCTAGCCTAAAGCGTGAACTAAGTATAGGGCTTTTTATAAAAAAAAAGAATTATTCAAAAATATGCTGTAATAGCTGACATCTTAGGCAACAAAGGAGTGTGTTTACTCTTTATTATAATAGTATAGATGTATAAATCCTTAATTGTTATCGAAATAAGTAACCAACAATCTCTATTCTAATCATTTTAAAAGTTGATTACAAATCTAATATACGAGTCAATAAACATTTTAATACAAAGCGAATACATTGAACGATACCTACTTTACACCCACGAACCATAAAATCGGCGCCTACGGCGGTTTGACGCGAAGAGAAAATACAATCCATTATAACTTGAACTGTCAGGGAAGCGCTAGTGGGAAAGAAGCGTAAAAGCTCGCGCTTATAATTAGAATAGTGCCAGAAGTCACCGCGTGTCTAGTTATACTGGTTATTTTCATAGAAAGTGGAATACAACTAGAGAGTAACATAGGTCTCGATATCATATTGTGAATTGTGATTAACGATGTTTCTTTGACGCTTATCAGAAACGGTTAAGGGGTCTATGGTAATACTAGATTTTTCTAGATTTAAAAATGTATTAATAACGACGTGATGTGATATTTGAAAATGTCGTTAGAATAATACAAACTAGCTTTTACCTGCGACTTTCGCGCAAAATAATAAAGCCGCATTACGCCTATGTGTTATTTTAAACTATTCCTAGTCCAGATGCTGTACTTCTATCTGCGATAACTTGGAATTAGCCTTCAGTTTTTGATTGTTTTATTATCTTTTGTAAGTTAGCTGTAAGTTATCCGTAAACAAATAAAGTAAAAACGAAAATAGGATCATTCTATCCCAAATTTCTTAGATATTCCTTGAACCGTACTAGCTATTTTTACTAAACATCCATCTATCTTCCTTCGTCATTTAAGGGTAGGCAACGCATTCGCTATTGCGAATGTCTATGGACAGCGGTCGCTTCGCCAGTTTGGCGGATTCAGGTAACCGCTTGCTTGTTTGCCACCTTAATTTCTAAAAAAAAGGTTTATAAGTCAATTGTATAAAGAGATAAATGCATATAATGTACAATATTATACGAGTAATTTATCTTGAATTAAGTTATCTTAAAATAATATCATAAAAACGTTTAAGTAAGAGAGGATATAAGATACATTATACGAGTAGTAAGTAATCGTATTTTACAAACGCAATAAAACCACACAAGTTGCAATGAACATATCAATTACTAGGAAACGTTAGACATACCTAAGCTCCGGTTACAAACGCATTTCATTGAATATAGCATACTAGTTTTCGCCTGCGACGCCGTGTAAGAAACTCAAAAACTATATATTGTCTTTAATTTTAAAAAATGGCAGATATTCCGCATGCAATAAAAGATTCACGTAAATCGGAACATAAATCGCACTGTAATTGACATACATTAAAAAATGGTGGACATAAGAACCTCCTCCTTTATGAAGTTTTTAAAATAATTCGTCCTTTTTTTATCATATTCTTCTTCGAGCAACGTATTAAGTTATTGTATTATTGCGAATTTCTTTAAAAGAAAGCTAAATTGATTCGCATAAAAAAATCGTAATTAAAATAAATGTAAACTTAATGTTAATTAAGTATTTCTCATTGATTTTTAATCGAGTCGGAATGGAAAGTGCATCTGATAGCAGGTATGTGAAATTGCAGTGCAGTAAGAACGCGGACACTTTTTGATTCCTATATGCTTATATAGTACACATTTTTTCATTCAATTCATCACCAGCCCACTATACGTTCCCTCCGAAGGGCTCGGAGCCTACCCTAATAAGGCGTACCTACCCCTTAGTACCCTAATAGTTAACCACGCTGGCCAAGTGCGGGTTGGTTGACTTCACACATATCTTTGAATTTCTTCTCCGATATGTGCAGACATCACGATGTTTTCCTTCACCTTAAGAACGTCGGGTAAATTATGTACATATGAAAATTCGAAATCACATTGGTACATGGCGGGATTCGAACCCAAGACCTGTAGACTACAAGTCAAGTGTTCAAACCACTGAGCCACCGACGCTTCATAGTACACACAAAATTAGTTTTTTAGTTGTGCAACTAAACAGTGGAATGGGCGAAACAATCGACAATCGCACAACAGTCATGCCTTAGTTTAGTCAAAAGTGTGCGCTCATTCTTAAGGACAGTAGAACAATTTCACATGAAAATACGTAACTTTTATGCATCTTACCATAGGTCATTGGTCATTGAGCGGGTCACTTTATGGTAGAACTGATTTGAGCAGCAGACAAAATGATTGTTAAAAAATGACAATGAAGTATTTGGATACACAACTGTCAAAAAGTACAGAGGGAACTTTTTTTCTTTTTTAGTCAACTAATATTCAGCCAGGTTTTTGTAGTACCTATATAGTTTTTTGTAGTCTATGTTATGACGTCATTTCCTAGTATTAACTCTTGTCTTACTGCACGAGTATTAACTGGTAATCAAATTAATACCTGTTAACACATGCATGACACAAAGACGTAAGTACACAACACGCGATAAGATAGCATGTAATCGCGGAGTTTAGTAGTAGTTTAGTTAGTTTAGTTTTTAATTTTTGCTAATTATATGACTAGGTCACTAATATTACTCATTTCGTACGATAAAGCGTGTCTTAAAAAGTGCTATAGAAAATAAGATATATCATTTCGTTTTAATATCAAGTTTGCATGAGAAATAGTGTTAAGTAATTTGAAAAACCTAACCTAAAATCTATCCATATTTTAAAAGTACTACTGCAACATACAGTTTATGAGAAGGGATGAATCGCGTGTAACAAGACGGACGTTAGTTATGAATGTGGAGGGGTACACCGGTAGAGGTAGATCTACACATGATCAAGAAGGGAGTGATGACTGAGATGACGGATGATAGAGTGCTTTGGAGGACGAAAACCCGGTGCGCCGACCCTACGGGAGTAGGATAAGGCAGGGGAGATGATGATACAGTTTATGAAAAATACAACTAAACATTCACTAAATTATAATAATATTTTAATATCGCTTTTATAACTCTTTTATTATATTTATCTGTGTGCACAAGTTTTACAGGAGTGCATTTAGCCCATAACCGATGAATGTTAACCTTGATGGTGTGAATGTAAACATTCAAAGCAAAACAAAGTGTATGATCGTGCATTCAATACGCTACGTTATTATCAAGTGATAATCTTTTTAAAATGTTACTTCCTGAATTAACAGAAGATTCTTTACGCAGTTAAGTTCGCCATTATCTTAATTGTTACTGTATATATGAAAATACGAATTACGTTTATTTATTTTGGAGACCTTTATTTTACTTTAGCCTAGAATTAAATGTAGAAGCAATAACATTGAATAAACAAGTTGAAAAATAAAAATCTATATCGATACTATTATAATAAAGCGTAAACACACACTACTTCGTTGCGTAGGATGTCACTAATAACAGGATGTTTTTGAATAATACTTTTTTTTAATAAAAAGCACTTCACTTCCGTCACGCTTTAGGCTATATATTTTCACGCCATTAAACTTAGGGGTTAAATATTTTTAATAAAAACCCTAATGTGGGAAAGAGATCATAAGTTGCTGTCAATATCAAGGAAGCAAGGTTGCCATGGTTTGTCATCATGTCACGTCATTTTGACATTTGCAATTGATAATTTGACATATATAAACAATATAATAAAAATTTTATAATTTCATGTGGATGTAGTCGCACGGGAACAGCTAGTAATATAGCGTAAACACACACTACTTCGTGGCGTAAGATGTCAGCAATTACAGCATAATTTTGAATAATTCTTTTTTTTAATAAAAAGCCCTTACGACACGCTTTAGGCTATACATTTTTACGCTATTAAACTTGGGGGATAAATAAATTGGAAAGAAACCTACATGTGCGAAAGGGACCATAAACTAAAAGTTGCCAACATTAAAGAAGAAAGGTATAGTTACGGCAATTTTGACATTTGCAATTGAGAATTTGACAAATGTAAACAATAAAATTAAGTTTTTACAATTACATGCGGATGAAACCGCACGAGAACAGTATTAATATAATAAAAATTGAGTTAAAACGGGCTATTATTAAAATAATTCAAGAGATGGCGTTGGGTGGCGGCATTGGTCGAATGAAATCCATTTGCCTATAAAGTGTTACATGCATGATAGCATTTAAATTTAAAGTAATTTGTAAAGTATCGAAAGAGTGAAACTTTCTACAGCTTTAAGTGTTGTAAAGTAACATACCTTATCGTCGGACCACACGGTCGCATCCTTGACGATAAACTCAAAAAATGTACCTGTGATGAAATTATACAGAAAAACAACGCTATACGTTCTACTAGATATGGCTAAAAGCTCCAGTTAATATCGACGTAAATGTTTCTACTAATTAGTACGTACTTATAAGCAAAATCCATTTGTTTTACAAATAAAAGAAGAACATATACATTGTTAAATTTTTTACTTAAGTAAGTATTGTATAAATTAGAATGTTTTCCATTACCTAGCAAAATAAAATTTTTATCACTAACTACCACTCAGGGACTTTAAGTAAAAGTAAACATGTAAACATTGACTATAATAAGAAATTTTGACAGTTAAAATTTGGAACCATATATGGTCACTTCTAGAGCAATAATTCTAGGATAATCCAACACAAGATAACAAGTAAGCAACGTTAATGCGATGTTCCGTTACGAAGCATCAACAGAGAGGAGGTAAGCACACAATTCATTACCATACAAGATTTTTGTGCGAAATATTTTCTTCAAAAATATAATATAACTTCTGTAAAAGTAGTAACACCAGCAGTAACTTCGATCGAAACTGGCTGTTGCAACGAGGACCGCGAACTGTGGTCTTAAATTCAAACCGCAATTTTAAACTGCAATCCCCCTTGATAAAGTGACTTTCGATTAGTAGAAATGACAAAATGTGTCAGAATATTGGTAGAGAAATAAGTGACAAGTGAGATAAACAAGTGACAAGCGAGTATCTTTTAAAAAGTTGGCAGTTCCATACATTTTTGACTTTTCGATCGGCGATAATCGAATACGTTGTCTAAGGGGGCTGATGATTTAACACAGGCTCCTTAAAGCAGTTACTCTGTTTATGGCTGCCATTAGTTATAAAACTAACGTCTCAAAGCACGAATGTTGATATCAGAGGTCGATCAATAGTCGTGATATAACAAGGATTCTGACATCATACAATTACATCAATTGTTTTCGTTAGTTACTTAAGTTACTAGCATTATTAAGTATAACTTGATACATATTCCAGTAATGCATGCAAGATGACAGTGTCGTACCCCTCGACGTCAACTTACGTGCACGCAGCAATCATAAACTCAAATATGCTGGGGAAGATATAACAGTTCGCACATACTTGTTGCTGGCAAACAAGTATGCCAGCGACTGGCATAGAAGTATATGTACAAAAAACCTATCGTCTATCATTCACCTAATAAAAAGAAAATGATATCGTAATAAGGTTGTGTTTGTATTTATTTTATCTGCATTTGTAAAACGTTATCAAGGTCACAGAGTGCATACAAAAACGTACTTGGATAAAACAGTATATAATTTGTAGGTTGCCTTTTATATCTGAATACTGTTTTATCATATTTATCTTATCAGAAGATGAACAGACCTTGTGCTAACGCTGATTTTCGTTATCTGTGATAGCGTGTCATAGTCTATATTCGTTCATGAGCACATTATGCAATCGTATCTAAGGAGGTTATTGCAACTCGAACTTGTAGTTTTTAAGAAAAAACTTATACTGTTGTAACCACTGATTCTCATGAACATATGTTTTCGGTACTAGGCTTTTTGAAACAAAAGAGTGTCAGTATAAGAGTATAGAAATTAAGCAGCAAAGCAAATCTTCGAAGTATAAATAACTTCTACTTCAAATCTGAAATTCCTAAGGCTTGTTCTTATGTCAATGCTTTATTTGGCTATTTAAATTGAATACATTGCATGCATATATAGTTTTTGCCAACACCTATTTAAGTAACTTCTTTAGGTATACAGCTCTTTGTGGGCTTTATTTTTTTAAAAGTAAAGGGGGCAAACGGTTAACGGGAACACCGACGCCCATAAACAAGTGTAATACCAGGGGAATTCTAAATGTGTTGCCAGCCTTTTAGAAGTATTTTGCATAGTTTTTATAGCCTTTGGTAAAGCTTGTACGGTTTTTTAATTACATAAGCCTCATGTCGGTTTTGTATAGCAACTTGTATATGCGTCACAACTGGATTTCTTGCACGAAGGCATGTTTAGAGGGGACGCTGGACTGGTATATCATCGCCTGATATGGTAGGATGAGTTAACGGATTAACAGTTCAAACGTAACTCACGAGACTATTAAAAAAGTATTCATTCTGTGGACTAGGACTACAGAACTTCGATTGATCTTAATGGTTAAACGAGCAATTCTGACAGTTTTAAATAAAGAGTCGAATTGTTTAGTTAAAACTGTGTGTAGGCAAGTTTTGCGGCTTGAACGAGCTTAGAATTACAGTTTAGGTAAAATTTTGGTTTTAATAAATATTGACGTAAGTTATTAGAATCAGAATTTTATCTGCGATTGTACATTTTAAGTACATTATTAAAAAAACATGTTTCATTTAATTTTTCCAGCCAGAAATCTTGTTGCTTGGTAATTTTCTTTTATACAATAATGTGTGTATAAATTCCTTTCATCTTGTTACTTTGCTTTTTTTATACATTCCATCGTAAAAGGATGTTTCTGATAAACATGTCACGATTTTTATTCGCGTGATTTCTTTTATCAGGAAGTTTGGAAAAAAGAAAGCAACGGATCTTTTTGGTGTAGTTCTTTATTTAAAATTTATGTATTGCCAAATACTTTAATTACATGTTGTAATTTATGTTGGCGCCAAACATTTGATCGCCATACTTTGAATCCCCGATATTTTAACGGTTAAGGGTAGGGACATCTGATTACTCCATCGTGGGTTAGATTTCTGCATTCTATGATTATGGGGAACCATTTCCTAGTGCAGAAACCAGTAATAAATTCCCTAAAATCAGCTTTTCTTGTCACTAGCTGTTGCTTACCTCTTCACCCATGTGAAATTAAAAAATATAGCCTATGTTACTCTCAGATAAATTACCATTCATTCATTAATTATCAACCGGTGAAAGTTTTAAAAATCTGCCTAGTTTTTGTGTTACTTCAATACATATAAAAGTACAAATCTTTCCTCTTTATAATATTAGTAGAGAAAAAGAAATGAACCAAAAAACTACATTCTTAGTATCACGTTTTAGACAAATGAGTTCAACTGAGCGAACAAAAAATGCAGTCTTTTTTATTTAGGCTAAAACGTTTTTAATTGCACATATATTATTCACTGAATCAATAATCAAGCTAAATTGTTAAGCGCAAGGATAAAACCGATGACAAGCACATCAATACTATAGTGCGACTAATTTGTCTGGCCCGGTAAAACAGTTATTGCGGTTACTATCGGAATATGTAAATTTATTGTTGCATTCGTGTTAATATGTTTTTTAACTAAAGTAGTCCCGTTATTAAGGCGTTAAGTTAAACATGGTACATAACATAGGGTCTACACACAAAAGGATTTTGTGACTGGCTTGACACTAGCTGCCAGTGAGATACTTTTAACCGATCGTGCCAAAAAAATAATCGTACTATACGTACTGCAAATAAAATACCAACATCAGATATATCGATATGAAACCGGCTCAAGTATTTTGACGAGAGACTTTCACGTAATGAATTGAAAACTTTAAAAGTTAACATATTAGAGTGCGCGCACATCTTTGACTAAACCATCGCACAACTGTTTACTCGCGCTTTGATTCCTATGAGCATATATACTAGCAACTAAACAGTTCAATGGGGTACAAAACAATCTTCAATCGCACAATCAAGGGCGGATCCAGCTTTGGCGCCAGGAGGTG
>NW_013525513.1:2783236-2788569 GCF_000836215.1 Papilio polytes
GTAACATAATCGTGCTTGACAAAATATGTAAATTTATTTTGTCAAGCCCTTGACCAACCAATCAGCTCATGAGGGTCATTACCCCTCCCTCCCCTGGATACCGTTGCGCACAATTGTGCGATAGTTTTGTCAAATGTGTACGCACGCTCTCAAAGGTTATAAAAACAGACCACCCAAACACACGGCTATTAGTTTGATTTGATAATTAAAACTTCAAACGCCTGTACTAATAATCTGTAATAAAACTAAACCGATTACATTCTCAATAGTAATTAGTGTGGTCTATGTTAATAGTGTTGCAAGGGGATTTAGTAACTATTGACGTCATCACTCCGTAGTATAAACAGTCGCTTCTTGCTGTCAGATTCTATTTATGCTTAGATCTTTAAAACTATTGAACCGTTTTTAATTCAGTTTTCTTTTAATAGATAGTGTAAATCAAAAGGAGGCTTTATATTTATAATATAGCAGTGAAATACTGATACTTTTATGTTTCTAATGTGATGTAAATAACCACATTGTCGTATCAGCATCGTACCCGTGCGAAGTCGGGGGGATCGCTAGTTAAGACTAAAAGTAAAACTTCCTTAAAGACCTAATAAAAGCAAGAAAATCCGAAGCAAATCAATTCGGATTAAAAGAATGAAATGAAAAAGTTTTTTTTTAATTATCTAGACTTCTTAATCAAGAGAATGTTCTTTACCGGCCTTTTTTCATTTGGCACCGCTTGTCTCGCCTTTTACGGCATGAAAATCGAAAGTTTTCTGATAAAAATTGCAACAACATAATCTTAAAGTAATTAATGGGAACATCGGTATAATATAAAGGAATAATTAAAGAACCGACATAAGAAAGAAAACATATTTAATGTAATGTTCTACGTACTTAATTACTTAATTATGATAGTTATATACATACCTAAAAATCCGAATAATCCTAATATTATAAATGCGAAAGTTTAGATGGATGGATGGATGTTTGTTAGAGTTTGTAGCCTAAACTGCTGAACCGATCTCAATGAAATTTGGTATACATGAAGAGGATAGTCTGGAAGAACACATAGGCTACTTGGTCTTGTTTTTTTTTAACACCACGGAGTCGCGGGCGAAAGCTAGTAAAACAATAAATTCTTCCTTTTCACAATTTCACAATACTTTCGAAGTCAATATAATGAATGAATGAATATGTATTTATTGCCACAAAAAAGAAATTACATAAAAGGACTTATTCTAAAGAAAACACACAATCGTGGCAAAAGGTAGCCAGCTCAGCGGATGCAGGACGGACTAAGCCGTTCCTGCGCTGATTTTCAGCTGGCTCCTTCGCACTCAAGTAACATACTCGTATACCTTAATTATTAAGGTAACCGGCCTTACTAATTACAGATACAGAAAACTAAACAAAAATACACTTTTAAAAAGAAAAAAATCAAATCGTGTATTAACTAAATTATTTACATTATTATCTAAATCATTTAAATCTACAGCTTAAAAAATGAATTAGTGGTAATCGCATTAAAAATATTGCATTGAACTTAACGATTTGTTTTTAAATTAACAGATTGACATTTTTAATCTGTTATTGATTTATAATCTTGATTCATTATCATCGCAGCGTGAGATAGATGCTTGGTGGTCAATTTAAAAGCCATAAGTGTGAGAGAGACGACAATATAAAAGTCACGACATACCCTAATTTAGTTTCAAATAAGGGATCCTCACGCACGACGGTGATTTAACAATTTAAATTCAGAAGTTATTTCCGTGACTTTGGAACGGACAAGACAACGACTTTGTCTTAATTTGTTCAACATATCTAAATGCTAGAAAGAAAACAAAAAAGATTTCGGTATAGCCTTACCTTAGTATATAGTAACTAGGTTATTTCATCTAGTAGGATTCTGGCGACGGCAATGATTCAATACAACAATATCTTTAAGAAAATAAACAAGTAACCGTTACGATTCTTATGAGAATTCTTTAGAAATGCAACTCTTTTCGTGGAATGTCTAGCGGTACCTTAGCTTTTTCTATGACGTTTTCGCTGATTTTAAAACAAACAAAAGCATAACTAAGGATTTTAGCATCAACAAAGATATTTAATCTGTAAATTCGTTTATAACGTTGCGAAAGTTGAGAAGTATGTCGTTGTTAATCGATGCCCGAATACGTTTTAAATCTGGCAACCCTTGTAGGCGCGTATTACGAAAATCCAATATCGTAAATGAAACGACCATGTGTTCGTAATAACGAATGTAACCAAGTACCTATTTATTTTATTTCTGTTCCAATCTGGTTATTATCTCAAGGCAAAATAATTTAATACAATAAAAATGTCTGGTTATTATTTTATATTTATAATCTACATAAATAATTGAAAAAAATTGACACAGTTTGGTATAGCTTAATTTTAAGAAGTAATAACTACATTTATTACTGTTGTTTATGGACAACCAGGACCTCATAGAAGTTTAGAGAACTTTGTAATGGATCTATCGAAACTCGACTTGAAGACAACGGGCCATTCGCAAATTTAATAAAAAAATAATAAAACAAAAACTTAAGTGAACGGTTATTAAATGTTAAATAATAAAAAGGATTATCAAGAAAGCAATAAATTAAGGAAGGTGAGGATCTGATTTGGGTGGCATTACGTAGCATTGGGTAATAATTTTGTTTACAAAATCTATAGTAAGGCAAAGGCATGGTATGGTTTGGCAGAAGGTTAGTGTTGTAACGCGGTCGCTGGCCGCAAGGACGCGGCGCGGGCGGAGGCAAGCTTTCCAGCGAGAAGCGAGAAATTTACCGATGTGTGCGTGCGTCTTGCCTTGGCTACGTTCGGCGGGAAACGATAGTGTTGCCCGATATTATTGATTTACCGAAATTAATTAAAATATTCAGTTGTTTTTAAAGTTGTGTTATTTATTTTCCCTTGATATTAAAAGATAAACAGGGATTGTGTTAAGAAAATAAATTTCCTCGCATACCATTTTAATTTGTAAAAAGTTTAAACCAATCTTGGCTTGGATCTAATTTGATAAACTCAATATTTTTGTTATCGCTAAAAAATTGTGTCTGTTTATCAGGTTATTGAATATTCTGTATTTAGAGATAATTGACATAAAAATTTAAATACACAACAGTTACTTTTATTAACTGTTTTCTACCGTGTCAGTTAAAAAGACGTTGCCTAATTTGTACAAGATTGTATGGAAAAATAAATTTATCTACTGATAACACCGATGTCTTCTGAGATCGCGTTGCGGGCGGCGCATATTCATTCACGCACACTCGTGCGTCGATCGTGTTGTGTTGCTCCGCTTGACTTTAAACTTTTGTTTTTTTTCGTCCTGCGGGCGAGTCGACCACTTGCCTTCCTTACCTGCTAGAACGTTGTATTATCTATGAAATTTACAAACTTTTGTGTTATTAAGTGAATAGAATATAAAATTATTAGATAGTTCATAGTGTTAACGTTGTCGTTAAGTCCAGATGTTAGTTCAAACGGCAACAACCTCATTCCGTGTCAACAAACAAACATAAACAGTGATTGAAACCAGTTTATAGTTTCAAACAAAAACTTATGTGAATTACAATGGCCTAAAGTAATCCAGGATGGGTATGGGTGTCGTATTCTTGTGCCAGAACGTGATTTTCGTTGCAACTTCACCCACATAACGTTTATGGTAAGTAAAAGTTTCTTGTTTTACGAAACAACTTTTTTGTTGTACTTTTTTGGAGTTTTTAAATGTACTTACAAGTTTCTGGATGTTTTGTCATATTAAAGATTTGTTTTAAAGTATTTTTTAACGTAGTAAAGACAGGTTGTGTTGGTTTGCGAAATGGTTACTTCTTGCTTGTTCCTGCCCACTCAAGTTTATGTAATTTGATAAATTAGTTATACAATGTTGTAGCTGAAGTTAATAAGAAACTGTAATTTGAGGGTATTTCTACCTTTAAATAAAAAGCAAGAAAAAACTCAAGATAACATCCATAAATTATTATTTCAGTTAATTAAATTTAGAATAATCTAGATTTTTGAACAGGTCAGGTAGAACTGACATATGAAAATATTACTTAACAATATGATTAGTAAAATGATAAAGTGTCCAAGTTTACAATCTGACGAAGACAAATATAACGCCATGTCATTAACCTTTCACAATGCAAAAACGAGATGAATTAAATTACTTGTTACGCAATAATTAATAGACGTATTATGTCGCTTTTATTACTTTTAATATTAACTTGCATATTTACTTGTACTGCATATTCTAAAGCAAAGATTTCGCTAACAAGCCACTCAAACACATGTCAATAAATTACGAACAGTGAATAATTAAGCTAACCGACTCTACTTGTCCTCACGTACTCTTGTGGTCCACAAATTTGCATTTTAAAATGCAACCAATGTAGATACAAACCAGTTTGGTTTCGTTAAAGATTATCTTACCGACTCTAGATCATGGATACGCATAAGTAGTTAACTCCGTATTTAAACTTGCATGAAATTTGTCTTGCTATCGTATTGTCTCAAGTGTTAAGCGCACTTACGTCGAAAAATACGTTACCGAGTGTATGTTTACGTTGCCAAATGTATGTTGAGAATTGCATGGTGTAGTTTCCTCAATATAGCTTTACTGTAGGTATGTATTTTAACTCAAATATTGTTTTAGTTCAAAGAAAATAAGACATTTATTACCAAAATAATCTTCTAATCCTAATACTAAAGAGTGTTTAACTAACTAAAACTCTGAGCGGTAATGTCTTCGTAATTTGATATCACGAATCAATAATCAGGGTATTCTGTTATAAAACAATTGTCTCTGTCCACCCCTTAGTGTTTACGTGACAGTCTATAACAATGTTTAAAGTATGTAATCTGATCTGACAAATGAACAACAACAGATCCCGAATGGGCGAGACTTGCCGCGTACTGCGTTTTTTGCCAACACCGAACGCCGGATCTGGCGGCAAAAACACGAATCAATCATCGCAAACCAAAATGGCGGACAGATAATTTTGTTTTTTATTATCTGTGATGTTGAATTATGTTTCGTGAGGTCCGCTTTCGATTTAGATTTCTTTAAAATGCATTTTTTAATAAAGAAATTACTTTGTAATAAAATATTAAGATTGTTTTTTTATCTTTATTCATTTATTTACTCTTATAAGACTAATGTTACGCATATATGTGGCGTAAATGCTATTCGATAACCCCAGACATACGTTTTTCTCTACGTTAGCACAGTATGTCTTCCTGTACTGTTTTTGACCGACTTCCCAAAAGAAGGAGGTATTCAATTCGTCGGTATATTTTTTTTTTTTTTTTTT
>NW_013525513.1:2790241-2793021 GCF_000836215.1 Papilio polytes
GTGTACTGTTTTTTTTGAGAATATTTTGTTTTTGGTGTATTTTGTTTTGTTTTTAGTGCATTTTGTTTTGTTTTTCGTGTATTTTGTTTGTTAACTAAAAGGAAACGCATACAGAACTTACGTTAGCAGTTAACGGTGCACAGTTAGCAGTTTATTTGCGATTTCACACAAATTAGAAGCATTCTCGGTTCTCATAGTTTTAAAAACAAAAGCATTTCCGTTTCCGTAAAAGTGTAAATATTAATACGTTTTTGTTTAAAACTGACATATTAATCCATACTCATGACGAAGTGTAATCCAAGCTGATAATTACGGATTTCCAGGTTTTTGTAAAATTCGATACATATTTACTTGGCTTCTGTACCAACGTGCGTGAAGGAAGGTCGATATATGCAACAGATTGTAAACGGACGGAAGTATCGCAAATAACTAAACGATAAACGGTTCATTTAAATCTATAAACAACTGACAATTATATTACACTTCCGTGCGGGACTGTCCGGGGAGCGAAAGTTCCAAAGTGCTAAATGAAAATAATTAGTGACAGCCATAAAAAGATAAAAAAAAAACCATCGAGAATAATTCTAAAGCAAATTATATTGGAACAATCATTCATATATCCATACATACTAGCACAATATAGTTAAGGCAAGGCCCTGTTTCACAATTGCCAAGAAGTTTTATGTGTCAGATACACAGAACGATTTAAATAAAATATTATTAACGTGTCTTTAATACACACTCATTTTATACATCTATTAGTAATTTTAAATTAATAATTAATGAGGTAGTAAACGGTTAACTTAAATAATCTCTCGTAACGTTAGTAGAACATTACTCGTATGTCATAAAACTTAATATAGTCAAAGCGTTTACTTTTATGGTTACTTATAGTTAAAAACCGTTAAGTTACGAAATAATTGAATTAATTAAGACAAATTGATAGTTTAATAATTAATAATTTTGTTATAAATTAAATCAATAATTGCACACAGAGTTATTAAGTGGTCGTCCTCAGTTTTGTTAGAGAAATCTAACTAAGGGTCTTTAGTGACAAACGATTTAAGTACAATAGGATAACATTTATATCTAATATTTAGACCTGTCTTTCTTAATTAACTGAAGACTGTATATTAGAATAATTCGTAAAAACTTCTCAGAAGCTTTGTAACAGCGTCCCAAGTCAGTCCTTGAGCTAATTTAAAGAGGTTTTCAGAGTAAGTACACTCGACTATGTCGCAACTCAGCGATGTTGCTTTAAAAATACTGCTGTGACGCAGAATTTTGCAGACATAAAAGACTTTCAATGTACAAATAGACAGGACAATGCTAATTAAACTTTTATATATAGTTTACCTGAATTTGCTGAGAAAGCGAAGCGATCGATGCCCACAATTTATTATTTTATTTTTATACATCCGCAATTGCAGATGCGCTGCCTGCTCTTAGTCAACGAAGAGAGAGACACACATAAAGAGGATATTTCCCCTTCCTATGCTTTTCTTCCACCGTCAAATCCACTTTTCCTTCCCATCGTTCGTATCGTTCCGTATAAGAAAATGGTGGGAACGGAAAGGGACTAAAATTAGGCATAGTATGATAGATGTATAAAGTGTTTATAGTTGTATTATAGCATAGTTACCTTTATAACAGTATAATATACAAGTGTAAAGCATATTCACCTTGAACTGTTAGGGTCCACTGTGGGTGTCAGCTTTCAATAGATAGCCATGGTCAGATGACCTTATTTAGCTTAGTTTCCAAATAAGGGACGCAAGCGCAGGCTTCGGGGGCGGTTAATTAGCCAGATAAACTATATCTAGATTGAATTTATTGCAAAAAATAGATAAGAGAAAAGTATTCAGTGTTACGACTTAATAATCCTTGTTAGGTAGTTACTATTGCATTTAAAATTTTAATTAATCACTTTTACTGTAATCTCCCTTAGCCACTAGTTTTCTCTTTATTTTTAATAGGGACTTCGGTCCCTTAGAATATGTCAGTCCCATAATACCTTAAACTAAATACCGTAACCGTATAATTATAAACAAACAAAATACAAAGTAAGGAAATGAAAACTAAAGAAAAACCATAAATAATATTTTTAAATAGCTATAAAGCCTTTAGGTCCGCTAGGTCCGTCAGTGTCTCGGCCAAAGCAGACAGAAATCCACCAACATGGTGTCTAAGGAGATTGTGCCTCTTAAACAGTGCCTCTCTCTCACTCCTGTTCAGGACACACTCCACCTAGTCACTTATTATGCACTTTGAGTAAGGCTGTTATAAAAATTGTTTAATTCAAAATGCATGTCAGATCTAAGGATATCATTGAAAATCGAAAAATCTGATCCTACAAAGGCTAATCGATTCTTAGTACTTCCATAAAGTAAACCAAATAATTTTCAGATCGATTATTGGGTTCAACCATATCTTAGCTGTTTTCTCTCGTTACATTGAAACTGTTGTCGCCTGTCATGAAATATATGAAACCGGATATAATATTAAAGGAAACTGGGTTTGTGACAATTTATATACTTGCTCGTTACCAACACGGTAAACATAAAGCCTTAACAAGCAAGATGTATACAGGGCCGCTCAACTCGCGGGTCGCAAACGCTTTTAGAAACGATATCGGGAATTGCGTTTAAAGTTTACGAGGACTGGACAAGTAAAGTTCTTTTATTTCTACTAAAACAAAATACACGAAAAACAAAATAAAATGCACTAAAAACAAAACAAAATACACCAAAAACAAAATATTCTCAAAAAAAACAGTACAC